>NW_009191258.1:8356-19643 GCF_000690835.1 Fulmarus glacialis | reverse complement strand
CTGTCACGGAGAAATGGGGTGAGGAAGCAAAAGCAGAAATTGATTCTCTGTGAAGTGGTGGTTTGAGCGGCTTCTGCCTCTGGAACAGCCAACGCAATGCCCTTCAGCAAAGGTACAATAGGGGTTCTGACGCAGTAGGGAGCTGCGTTTTTTGTTTATAACCAAAGCTGGCCCTGAACCTGATAAGGACAAATGTGACATTCTTGCATCTTTAGAATGGATAAAATCTGTATTTATTGAAGATATGAGTCAGTTAATGTGAATAAAATCTATGTAAGAATACGCGCCTTGGAAAAAATGACTAATCAGACACTGTTTTAAAAGGCACCTAGATGAATAACAGAGGAACCTGAAATTCTTATTTGGAAGTGTCCATATAATATAATTTAAATGCCATTTAAATATCACTAACTCTTTGAATCTTGCACGATATTTTAGAAACATTCAGGTGCCTAATTCCCTGTAATATCAGAGACTGTGAGGCACACAAATACCTTTGCAATTTGTGCATGAGGTCTCAAATTTATACTAGCTCTGAAAATAGAGCTTTGGCTTGTGGTTTTGTTGTTGTGAACTTTTGTTCACAGGCTGCCTGTCTTTACCAAAAATTTGTCCACCAGTTGTTAGCTTTTTTTCTGTTTACTTATTTTGAATAGTTTTGTTTGTCCTCAGTGTAACTAATCTCATGGATTATTAGGCTTACAGAATTTGTTTACATTTATGAATCTTTTCTCTCATAGCTGAAACTTTTTTTGAGGGGAGGAGAAAGTTTCTGCTGAAAAACTCCCTTTCTTTATATAAAATGTACTTCTGTTTTATTAGAAGGAGGCCATGTGTCCTCGCTAAGCTGGCATGAACGAGTGTATGGCTGCACATACAGTACACAATGTACTTTTTTTGGTAATTTCATTAATCTCTCCCAGTTTCTGCTCCTTTTATACCCACAAACTTTAATAAGCTGAAAGAGAAATCCTGTGAAGGCTGGAACTTTCAAACCAAAGTGCTTGAAATGAAACAGAATGATCTCATGCATCCCTAATTTTTAGTGCCTTTTCTATGCCTAGTAGACAGCTTTACTTTTATAAAACTTGAGTCCTTGTCAGCCTTGAAAATACTACTTATTGACTTTAAGTCACTTGTATTTACTTTAAGCAATTGCCTCTTGTGTATGTCCATACACAATAACTTTCCAAACAAAATGTCAAGTATTTTTTATGTTGAACAAGAGATCTAATTTCAATGTCAAGCTATTCTCCAACTGTGCACAAGTGAAGGAAAAGTTTTTCAATGTACTATGTACAGTTTTGCACTCCTATACATCTGACATTAGAATAATGCACACTGGGCTTGATCCAACAGAGAGTGGCTTTTGTGGCTGTTGATCCTGGACATTTCAAGGGCCCCCTAGGCTCTAGTCAAAAAGTCTACTTTTGATTCTGATGGGAGAAAAGTGCTTCCTTCTATGGAGCAGACTGCCAAATTATGCATCCTATGCTGGCTCTTTCCTGACTGGCACTACATAATAGCTGTGGTAAAGATTTTAATCTTTACCTCTAAAGCCAATTTGGCACGAAAGATTGATAAGCAGATGACTCAAAACCAAATGTAGTATTTCATAAGAGAACATATGCAGGAAGAGCTGCTGAGTGTTTTCCCCTTTTGCACAGTAAATGAACTAACTAGCCAAATGCATTGTTAGGTATCTGTTAAAGGGCTTTTGTTTTCCCATAAATAACCCCTGCAAGTTTTGAAAATTAAATCAGCCGTCACAAGCAGGCTTTTGGAAATGTCACTGGAGCTGAATGCAGTCAGCATGCTCAAGAAATCATTTGTCATGATTCAATCAATGGGCCAGAGCAAAAATCTAAAGAAAGACTGCAGTAGAATAAAACAGCTTCAGGTTCCATGCGTACAATCCATTCAAAACATGATTAGTCCAGCAACAATTACATACTTACAGTGCCCTGCATATTAAAGAAAAAAATAATTACTGAAGTTGGAAGAATATTGTATTTATCAAAATAAGCAGAGCATAGCTGCAGCCAGAGATGTAGGCAGCAACAGGAAATTGCTGGACTGCCTCTGTAGATACCCTCCGGTCCTGTGAATCCAAAGCTGGAATAGGCCCTTGATTCATTGAAGTACTTAAGCATGTGTTTTATTCTTAGGGAGTTCAAAGAGACTTAAACTTGTTCTTAAAGTAAGCATCTGCTTAAATGTTTAGCTGAATGAAGGCCTACTACCTCGAATTAATTTTTATTGGAAACATCCACTGACTTCCATGACTACAGAATTAGACTCTTAAATAGGACTTGCAGAACTGTGGATCTGGGCCTTAGTCGTTCACCCATTTTGCTCTAAGCATCCTTCCTGAGTAGGGGATGTCCCGTCCATCAGTACTACATATTTATCCAGCCTTGGGATAGTTAATGGATCAAGGAATATCCTTACTAGAAATCTTCTCAGCTGATTAGGATGATAGAGCCTGACTCAACGGAGTACTTGAGCATGACTCCACAAGCTGGATAATAAAATGAGGTTGGTGTTGGTCTGGGAAAACCTCTGAATAAATAACATGGTTCCCAGTTACTCCCAGTCCATTTCCCACATGCCAGATACAGCTACCAGAACACGATTAGGTGGAACAAGGTCATAGGGCTCATGGGGTCACAGAGCAAGAGAGGCGCTGCTGTTTTGCAAAGATTCAGACCACAGGCCATGCTGCAGGGGTGAGCGAGGTGGCAGCAGTTGTGAAAGTGTCACGCACAGCACGCAAGATTTGACAGGTCTATGAGTAGCCCCATTAAAGTCAATGGGAATGAAACACACTTTTTGCTCTGCAGAGATGGGATTACTCATGCGCCTAAAATTAAACATGTGGTTAAGTGCTTTGCTGAATCAGGGCCAGAGAGATGGAAAATGAGTACTGCCAGTACTGATTCTCCCTCATCCTCTTTTCCACGCAGCTGCCTGCTGACGCCTGCTGACTTTTTTGTAAATAAGTACTGTAGCTATAGTACTTTATTAATTACTAAAAGAAACTGTGCCATATCCAAAGTCCTGGCCTCACTGAGGTCCTACTTAGACAAAACTTCCATTAACGCCAACTTAAGATTTGACTCCATGATCATAAAAATGGGATTCTGTAGCATAAGAATAGAGTCGTTCCTAACACAATGGATGGAGATGAGGTTTCCTATGGCAGAACCAAATTGGTGGGAAAGTATAACCGGCAGACAAGTCCAAAGGAAAGGTAAATTTTCTATTGGGAAATATATGGTGGAAAGCTTCTTCTGCACTTTTCTTTTGTGTGCACTTAATCAGTTAACTTGTCAAATCTTTTAGCAGGAATTGGCTTTCGTTTTACCATAAATAACTCTTACAATATCTGAAAAAATGACATACGTTTGTGCACAGCAGATTTATTATTAACACATTTGCACATTTAACAGGTCTGGTAATAATTATTAATTTGATTCATCATACAAAAGATTTGTGGTCACATCAAATTGTTTCTTTGATTTTAAAACCAAAAATGCAAGCTAGAGTGTGGAATCTCTGTTTGAATCAGGGAAAATGTCATATATGTGTGTTCGACATAACAGACTCTTCATATGACAAGCATCTGGAATTTATGTTACATAAATTTGGTAAATCACCATATTCTTACATTTCCTCACCACTTTCAGAATGATATTACAAGAGTTACATTCAACCTTTTTTACAATAGGCTATATTTCCTCTGTCCATGTAAACATCCCATGAGAAAACAATTGGGATAAAGTATATCATATATCAGTGGTACTACAGATATTATAGCTTAATAAATGGTGTGTTTTATTTTTGTGTAAATTATAAAGCTATAGATTTTCTGATAAACATCAATGATAGGATTTTGAGGTGCACTTTATTACCTTTGGAAATGTGGACATTTGTTCTTTCTAACTGAAATAAGCAGTGCAAAATAGACAAGATCTAGACTTTTAGAAAGTGTTGTCTTCCCCTCTCACAGTGCAACTAAATTTAGAAGATTTTAATACTGCATAGCATGTGGTTTGTTCTGTTAAGTTAAATCAGTATTAGAGTTAAGACTGAGGAATTAACTGATCTGTTTCTCCACTTGTCAGTCTATAAAATAGTGTATTACTAATAACTGCCTTTGAACCAATGCAGTAAAATGGAGTTAGAATTATAAAAAGCTTGGAGATATTAGATGAAAAGTGATATGTAAGTACAAATTATTATCTCTACTATATATTAAAGATAATATATATAAATATATATTATTGTAATAATAATAATAATAATAGCACAACAATTCTTGGAAAACATGGTGTCTTTCATTACTGCCAGTGGATCTGGATGTACAAGAGCAGATACTCCAGCTACTTGCTTTTTAATAGAGAAAGTGAGTTGCCAGGCTGGACAGTTATCAGTAAGGTTTTGCTAGATATGGACTAAACCCAGGAAATGCAGAACTGGACACATATTTCTGCCATGTTCCAGAGGTCCACAAAGCCTCTACAACCATACTTCAGTGTTCGACTCCTTCTTTCTTCGTTCTTGCCTTGATAATCATCATGGAAAGAGCAACCCTAGACAGTTGGTCCGGGTTGGTTTTTGTCAATCCTCACATATTAAATGCACAGATATTAGGTCTGTGGTGGTTTAGGTGTAAGGGAGATGCGCACATGCCATACACATCAGAAAAGAATTAATCGCTCTTCCCAAAAAAAGGAGAGTCCATGTCTCACAACGTCCACATCTCGCAAGAGCCACTTTTAATTAGCTGTTGTGCCTGTACTTACACTTACCCAGTTGAAATCTGAACATGGAGAGAAACAGATCTGTGTTAAGCTTCTTGCCTCTAACTGATAGCTAAACAAGTTCGCTAAAACTCAGAAGGGCTGCTGTCTATCAGACCTCCCTGTGGAAGAGCAGACCTGGGAGCCGTTGTTTGCTTTTTTGGCTGTCAAAAAATCGCCTTAAGCTGAGCTCAAGTAAAATGCATTTAAAAAAATACACATTTTTTGCTGTATGGCTGTTTATGAGGGAATGAAGAGCGTTCAGGGAATTCAATCCAGGAGATATGGCAGAGGCTTTTTTGTGAGTGTGTGTGACTAAATTAATATTAAAGTGACTATAACTTTTACATGACCAGCTCACTCTCGAAGATAGTGATATTTGGATGAATCAGCTAAAAGGCCTGGAAGGACATAAAAGGGAACAATGCTGCACTGTGCCGAGCAGCAAGGGATGCCCAGGCATATCCCAGTGGAAGCACTGACCTGTGACAGTTACATCTGGCACCGGAGTATGTAATTGTTCTCTGCCTACGTCACCATCATCTTCTCCCCCACTTCCCCTAGCCATTTTACAGTGCTGGTGCGATGACCTGAGAACAGTTCTTGCAGTCCTGTGCAAGGACATCCCAAACTGGGTAGGACAGGACCAGGGTGCAGTAGGAGGTGAGGTGTCACAGTAGGTGAAAATCTACTGTACAGGGGCCAGGAGTGAGAAACCTGCATACTTTACCCATCCCACCAGGGAAGACTGGAAGCTGGAGTACCTCTGTCTATCAGCTCTTAGAGTGGTTTCAAGAAGATAAGGTCCCTCCATCTAATGTAGCTGAAGAAGCCATTTAGCCTGCAAGTCAGACAGGACATGTCAATTATGAATGACCGAATTTCACCGGACTGTTTGAGACTATGGGTATTCTCTGAACTATGCTGGAAAGCAACCACAGGTCATACAGCTCTGCTTGGGAAAACTGCTCGTGGAACAGTGAGATTAATTTTGGCCTGAAAAATGAAGTTCTGACAGTTTGCATTGCTATCTCACAGAGACAGTCTAGTCTGTGCCTGTGGCACCCTCAGCTACCCAGTAGCAGGTGCTGAGCTGAGGGGTCACAAAGCTGGATTCGAGTAATAGAAATAAAGATAGTTTCATGGCTGGTCATTTTAGCTTCCTGATGAAAGGAGAGCAATACAAGGACAGGAAGCATGAGGTAAGAACCACAATCAAAGCCTGGTGGGATGATGTGTTATGGTTTAGTTTTTTAACAAATCTGGGTATGGTAAAAGTGCACCCTAGCAAAACGTCTTACAACAGGCAACAAAACAATAGCAAGAGTTCATGTGGTCTAGACCAATGGCCAAATAT
The DNA here is from genome assembly GCF_000690835.1 of Fulmarus glacialis. Taxonomy (NCBI): domain Eukaryota; kingdom Metazoa; phylum Chordata; class Aves; order Procellariiformes; family Procellariidae; genus Fulmarus; species Fulmarus glacialis. The sequence goes on along the minus strand of NW_009191258.1, from coordinate 13,481 downwards.
AGGAAATGTTTGCTTGCTCGAGCAGAAGCTGGCAGAGAGGAAAAAGTGCCTGGGAGTGGAAACTCACTGTGACGGCCAAGCGATGTCCAGGAGGGACCCAGACGCTTCCTCACATAGCACCAGGAATTGTGTGGGCGATGCTGGCTCTGTGTGCTCAAGGATGGATCAGGACAGATGCCAGCAGTGAAAGCAGCATCTCTGGGGGAGTGTATGCGAGGGGGGAAAAGCAGAGTGGCAGGAGGGAAGTCAGAGCTAGACACAAATATCCATTCCACAGCTCCCATCACACAAAATGGTCTGTAAGATCAATCGGGGACTGAAAACAGCTTGTCCTGCAAATGACCTTATGAAGGAGAACAGCTGGCTAAGGGCTTTCTGTCAGTTAAGGAAAACAGAAGTCCTTGGGATTATGACAGAAAGCGATTGGAGTCTGTAGATGCTCACCCCTGGAGCATCTTCACCCAATGATGAAGAGGAAAATCTGAGGGTCACACTGGCCATGAGCCAGAGTGGTCCAACTGCACACTACTTCAGGTGAGCCTGAGGGCCCAACACCTGAGGAAAGAGCAACCCTTCCTGAGTGTCCACCAACTGGAGCAGTCTAACAGCTGCACGAGGCTGAATGGAAGGACCAGCACAAGATAAACTTATAGCACATATGTGTGTTGCATGCATTTTTGGTAAAACTGACATATTGCACAATTGAGGAAAACATGAAATATGTAACCTTGTTGTACAAGTCTTAGGTAATCCCGCTGTTCGCAGTATATGCAGTTAATCTAATGGTATAACTTCTAGTCATCTTCTCTGAGTGGGCTGAGTGGATGGAAGGCTGTAGTGTGGGATCTGTCAGAACATCCCTACAGAAAAGCATTGTGTGTTTTGATTGCTGCTAGCAACTTAGTCTTGCCTGAAACCATGTGCAGCAGAAGCATTTGGTATTTTGCCAAACCAAAAAGGAACGGTGTTATACCCAAACTGCTTGGAAGGATTTACCTCTCTTTATGTTTCACGCATACCTCTACAATGTACCCAGAGTGCCATGGAGGCAAAAGCAAAATCTGTATGCGAATCAGAGAGGAGACTGCCATTGAAAAGTGGTGGAAGCTGCTGGATTTGGCTGAAAAATCAGGGGGAAATGGAGACAGGCACTAGTACCCAGTCCTGTGCCAGCTAGCAGCGATAAGGAAGAAGTGACCACCAAGGGGCAGCATTTTCCTAGTAATTTGGTCATGTTGTTTCTAAGAACTACTTCCCTACCATCCCTACATCACCATTCAGATACCTGAAAGTAATGTGGCAGTTGTGAAAATGGCCCTGAGAGCCTGCAGATGCCAGTCAACCTGGGAGCACTCAGTACTGGCCTCTTCGCTAGGGGTAGGACACGGTGGAGAGGTCAGAGAGTCTGGAGAAGATAGGTAATGTCCCCTGACTAACACTGTGAAGTTCGAGCAATGGAGAGCGCCATTGATCAATATTTTATACTTAAATGTGATGAAGTGTAAAAGTGTGATTAATGGGGCAATTAAATTCCCTTGCTTCCAGTAGAGACCTGAACGTGCATTTTGGGTTTTTTTCAGTACCATAATTTTTAGTTAGTTTAAAGGTACTCCTTAATTTCATTTTGCACTTTTATCCCAATTTTACAGAGGTATGGTGAAAAATTATGTCACATTGTCAGCAAAAGCTATTAGATTATGATCCTTTAATCACCCATATTGAGCATTAAGGCCCTGATTCAGCAATGCATTTCAGTGCGTGCTGAATTTTAATTATGTGCGAAGACCATTGTTATTCAGAAAAGTGTTTAGGCGTGTGCTTATATGTTTTGCTGCACTGAAGCTTGAGAGCAATAAGAAGGCATCTGGCACTTACCTAAGAGCAATCAAGGGTGAGTCATAGTAGTGAAATTGAAGCTGTGACCACAGAGAGTTATTACATAGAGCAGTCTCCCGACCCTGTATTTTAATAATCAGGGAAGGGAAGTCTAGTCTTCAGACTCCTGAAGTGTCTTTTTTGCAGGTTGAAACCGCATTATTTTACCAGGGTCCTTTCATTTCTTGTCAATCGAGGATGATGAATATGGGAATGGTTTTTTTCATTGCGCTTTCCACTGGACAAATAATTCCCAGCACGCGACGGTGACTGTTGAACAAGCTCCTGCTGTAAAACCAATTGAAAGGCTCCCATTGATTCTAAGGAAAGCTGCTTCAGGCCCTGGGTGAGTCACTGCATGGGCAGCTCTGGTCTCAGCACTTCTTGTCTTGCCTCTGTAATGTGGCAGCAGATCAAGGTCTCCCAGCCAGTGACTAGCAAATGCTTAGATGGGAGAATCACTTCCCGACCCTAAAGTCTGCTGACAGCAGGCTGCTGCCTCTTTCTAGCTGTTTCTTTCTTTCTAGATGTTGCAGTCATCAGTGCGAGTAACCCAGGTACCCCCAGGACGGCAGAACTGTCTCTAACATCACCTGGCACAGCCTCTGGAGTGGACTTTGCTCTGGCAAACACTGTACCTGGATGCGAGGCACCACTGCTCTGCTTGCCTTGGCCATGATGCTAAGGGAAGAATTTAACCCCCCTGTCAACTCAGAGTAATAAATGAGATAACTCCCCAACTGATGATTATCAGCTGTTTTACCTGCAATGCCCAGGACTCTTTAACTCTTACTATGACTGATTAAAAAACATAATGGAAAATTGATTTTTTTCTGCTTTATAGGGAGAAAATCAATGCAGATTAAGAACAGGATAAACAGTGAAAGGGAAGAAATATGACTGCAAATTCCACTGGACCCAAACCCAAAAACAAGAGTATATATTCTAAACTGCAGGAACACACACTTTCTAAAGCCTCCTAAGTCTCTGCACTGGTAAAATAATCTCAAACAAACTTGAAAGCAGATTGAAAATAGATGGGGTGTCTCTAAGTGAAAAGAGACAGTTATCCTCTGCACCTGCTAACAAACACAGTCCCTTTTTGTTATGAAATGTCTCTAACTTAAAATACCGCCTGAAAGTAAACTCCTTCATCAATTCATCATGAATTCTTCAAAGGCATTTTGGAAGTCTCTCTAAATCATTGGCTTTATTGTGGCTTTATTTAGGATTTGAGGAGAGAGAATGCTACAATCAGAAAGAAAGACAGACAGACAGACAGAGGAAATGATTACTTTTCAAACCCTGTGATTTAGAAAGAATAACATGCTGCTTTCTTGATCTGTTGTATTATATACTTACAGAATAAGATTTGACAATGTGGCATTGAACTGTAACTCTCTACTGAAGAGATCATCCTGCATTGTATACCAGGGACTTCTGGACCTGGAACTTTTGTGCCCTTCCTAGAATGCTATCCTCCCACTACTTTTGGATTAATCTCTGTACCTTTTCAGCAGAAGTGATTAATGCAAAAGGTAGGCAGCTGTGCCCTCACCTCTGTGTAGTCACTTCTCTTCATTTAGAATAAAGGTTAGTTTTGACAGCAATACTGATGGTTTTTTATATTATTATTTTTCTGTGCTATTTTTAAGTTCCTCAAACTCTTTCAAACAAACCTAGGTAAGTTTTCCTCCTTTCTCAAGTTGTGCAGCCACACATATTTATTCCTTATGGAGGAAAAGGTTGTTGCTGCACTGCAGCGCTCTGGACATTTAAGAACTTCTGAAAGTAGAGCAGCAAGTAGCTACTTTTTCTGGTGATGGTGAGTGCATATCTGTTTTAGGATGAACAGTTAAGCTTGCTGTTCAGCTTTGTAGGCCTTCTCAAACACTTCACCACTTCACCTCACAAGGAAAGCAGGCTGGGGAAAATGCTAGGCATTAGTTGTGGCAAAGATCTTCCTGGCTCCGTTTTGACAATGGGATTAAGAAACATGATTTCTATAACTACACAGCAAATTAGGGACGTTTGACATCTGTTTCTGTAATTCTGAGCTCCCTAAATGCTCTCAAAACCATCTAGAAGCACTGAGGTCTGTGATAGGAACACCAGAAGAAGTACCCCAAGAGGAATATAACTGGGAAACCGGGTACTGGGTATAATGGGAACGGGCCCCAACCACAGCTGCCTGCAGCCGGAGGACCCTGAGCTCAGCGTCTCAGGAAGTCCACTCCAGCCCTGTGCTCCTTTTTTTTTTCCATCATGTCCTCTGCTATGTGTGTGTTTTTGTCTACCCATTGCCAAACTTTGAACATCAGAAAACTTATAAACTCAAACTAAACCATTTGGCTTAAAAAGCTGCAATAAAAGTGATCACTGGAGAACATGAATCAGATAAATGTGTCCTTTTGACAAGAGTTTATTTTTTCTACTGAAAAACAATTTATTATTCCATATGTTTTGCATCTGAAGGTTTGCTTTTAGATTGCACATTATAGAGACTATCAGAAATTTTCTGCGAAGCCTAGTTCAAATATATGCAAAAATAAGACATCTCCCTTTTTCGTGTAAATAGTATTACAACGGTTTCCCCATAGAGCGAATGGCAAAGGTGGAAAGAGATACATTTACAGACATCCTATGTGAGACATTCAAGCAGCCTGACTGCTGTGTTTTTGCACCGAAGCAATGCTGACTTAAGTGAACTAAGGATTTGACCCCGCATTCACAAAATCAGGCTCATGACTCAGTTCCTTTTTGCTGGTAAAGCTCTGGGTTGCTACCAACATTTCTGGAGTCTTGTTTGGTGGCTCTTTTGCCTGGCTGGTGCTGCTCTGTAGCCCTGGGGCAGGGCTTAGCTGGCAGTATTCATGACTAACTTTTGTCAGGACCGTTTCAAAGTTAAAGGGAAATTTTTATTTAAGGAGGGTTGGAATTGTAAATAAAGAAACTTTTTCTTATCTGATTTCAGCTGTGACCAGGGAAAAAGTACTTTGCGGGTTGTTTGTGGGTTATTTGGACACTTAGAGGGTTGTGTCACAGGAACATTTCAGCCAACTACCATCTGCTGCTGCTAATGGAAACTATCCAAATCAGCCCAAATTAGGCAAGTCTGAGACCAAACCGGATGAAGAATGAAGAATTTGCAGTCAGTTAGATGTTCAAAATGGCATTCTAAATGGGTGGGTTTCTCCAAAGCCCCCCCCCGCTAAAATATACTGCAACATACAACGGTGCAGTGTTGAGG
>NW_009191258.1:0-8331 GCF_000690835.1 Fulmarus glacialis | reverse complement strand
AGAGGGATAACTCCCAGGTAATGGAAAAGGCAGTTTCCTGGAAACAGTTGGAATATGCCCTACGCTTTGGACGGGTCTATATGTTGCGGGTGCTGGGAACGGGGTGGAGAGCCAGGAATCACTTGGGGATATGTGTTTCAGCGATGGACTGGTGAGAAATACTAGGCCAGAACAGAGGTATTAGAGCCTTTAATAACACGCGACAACAAAGCAGACATGGGAACCCACCCCTTGCAAACAGCACTTCGCATGTGCATGTGATTAATAGCTGTGGTGAAGGGTTAGTGAATAACAGCCTGATGCCAAATGGATATCAATGGGATCAAACCATGCGTTTGGCAGATATAGGAAGGAGTATTCATTGTTGTACACGGAATAAAGGAGAGTGCGCAGCAACTCCCTGAACCCCTGGTAGAGCTCTGGCACTCGAACAAGAATCTGGCTGTAACCCTGCACAACAAGGACCACGCATGTACACATGTGCACACAATTACATGGCATGAACGTAACAAGAGAAAATTGAATATAAAATATTACAGAAAGCCAATAATTCTGGTTTATATCTTTCTTTCTCCTTGAGGCAGAAAAGAACCTGGCTATTTTAAAATCTGGGATCTATTTACATAGCCAAATGTAATGCTCTTTCTTGTGCAAAATAGGGTAGGAAGGAATTTAAAATGTCAACATTCCCTAGACCTGTTTATCTCTTTTCATGTCTCCCTCTGTATTAAGGAATAGACACTAGATGACAGAAACTGTGACAGTTCTGCTGAAGCTATGACAAGTTATACCAGCTGCAAATATGATCCAAAATCTCTGACAATGTACCTATGCTAGAAAACACGGTTTTAACCACATGGTAGCTAGCATATGGGAAAATCCTTTTGTTGACAGAGCAGGTTGCATCTTTCACTTGTTAGCAGATTCAGGAAACCAAATCAAAGCTTTAACACAGATTCAGGAAACCAAATCAAAGCTTTAACACAGAAAGTCAGTATTTTCCATGAGGTGTATTCAGTAGGATATCTTTGTTCTCCAAAAATTCCTAATGGAAATGGAAAGCACAACAATTTTTTTACCAGCTTTATCTATAAATTATAACAAAAAAAACCTCACGGTGCTAAATTCTCCTAAAGGTCACTAGAGACTGATCAAAGTCCAAGTTTGCTGTTAGCAGTGCACAAAGACCTCGGTATAAATGGGCCACTTTGGTGATGGTAAAGTTTATGGAAGCTAGAGCTATGTATATTTTCCCAAGCAAACAAAGTAAGCAAACATTACTAGAAAAAAATTAAGGGAAGATTAAATAAATTAGAATGCTGCTACTTGGCAAAACACAGGGAATTCTCTCCCCTGTGCCAATGTACATGGGAGAAAAAAGTGCCTGAGTAGGGTCTCCAAAGAATTTTATTTTTGGTGTGTACACTGGAGATTATAACCCTCACTTCATTGCATCCTATGGCACACACCAATGTAACTGGAATCCAGCATCTATATGTAATAGCCTGTAGCCAACCAATTGACCCACTGATCACAGAAAGTGTACAGTTCTATTTCTATCTGTTTGTGTGACACAGCAGGGGAGAAATCTGGGTCACCTGCGTATCCTGAGCCACTGCAGTCCGTTAAAAGCTGCGAATGCTCCACTGAACTGATTAAACTTCTGGTACAAACCTTGTGTACAAAAACCCCCTCAAAGAGTTTGTGTTTTGTATTTTTCCATATTTGCAAATAAAAGAAGTGATTGCCTTAGCTCTAAATCAAAGTAGCAATGTCTTTAATCCACTAAAAAAAGTAGTAATGTCTGTAATCCACTAAAAAATAAATTTAATGTGACTTTATTGCTGGCATGTGTTAATTATATTTTAAAGTATGGAGACAGAGGCCGTCTGAGATTTCCATTCAGGATTTCATGTATACAGAGAAGATATTTCTCAAACCGAGCAAGCAGAGGAGAAGAAACAATTTAGTTCCTGCTAATTTAGTTGCTGTTTCTGCTTTATTGTTCATTAGGAGCCTAGAACTCCTTGACTACCCTCTCTGGACCTGTCTACATTACAGTACAAAACGTCATTTGGTTCCAACATTATTATGAAAAATCAAACTGACTCTGTTTAGAGGAATTCAAAGGTTTACTCCTTAAAATAATTTTCCCTTGTTTATTTAGCTCTTGAGAATTGTGCTTGTGCTGGTGTTAGATATGTTTTGGTAATGTTGACACGTTCTTTCTAAAATAAGAGTAATCATAGTTTTCCTGGCTTTACTTCATGCTTGTACAGCAGGAAGCCAAGATTGTACTGAAGTAAAGAAGTAAATTAGGTTATTCCGTAGAAAATCTGCAGGGATTGAGGTGGAAATTACACTTGCATCTTTGGCTGGTTTTGCTCTGCGGCGGGATGAAGGTCTGATGTTGCTGCCATAGAGACCTATCATTTTTTGTCCAATTTTCACAGTCTATATCCCAGGTTGTACATTTGAAGGACAAATGAAGTAGAAGTAGACAGATCTAGACTAAAATTAAACTGTCTTTCAACATCTGCATCACAGGGGAAATGTCAGTACCCTGAAAAGCAGAGGACTGATGGACAGCACGATGACTCACTTCTTTCTATGGGAAGGAAGATGACAAGAAACAGATTTTCAGCTGCTGATGAAGCTTTTCCATCTACTGGGCAATACATCTGCCAAGAAATGATGAGAGGCAGGATATGATATACCACTCATACTCCCTATCCTCCACCTGCACAAAATCCAGGCTGTGCGCCACAGACTTCTTGGTTATGTTGCAGGCATCCATCTGTCAAGTAGGACTTTTCTCAGAATTAACGTCTTAGGCCAAATTAATCCCTGGGATAATTCCATTGTGTGTTGTCTAAGGAAATATCAATTACTGTGAACGGAAGGATGATCTCATGATGAAAGCAAATGAATGACTGGGAATCATGGCTGGGATCTCAGATAGATTCCTCTTGCGCTACAGAGTTCCCGTACGATTTGGAGAAACCGACACAAATGCCAGTTGCCTTGATTTCCACCTCTGTAAAATGAGGTTAATTCAAATTTACTTCCAGAGCCAACTTTTAAGGATGTCTATTTCTTTGAGCTGTTTTGATAAAAGGAACTACAAAAAAAAAGAAAACTGGTATATTGCTATTTTTATAAAGTATGAAAAAACAAACAGTAAAGAGGCTCATGTTGTGGGAGATGACAAGTTGACATATCTGCAATTAGTAAGTTTACACTGTCAACTTACTCTGAACAAGAAGGATTAAAAACTCTTTTTGATCTCACTTTGAGCTATCTCAAAGGACAAGGGAGATAAATATGTAAAGCAGACTAGGATTAGTCTAGAATGGAGTAACATTAAGAAAATCATCCTTGAAACTTCAGAAGAGATGAAAAACTACCATTTGCTGTGCCATTGCTCTTTTACTTCAAGCAGTAATGAGCAAACCACCGGAAATCAGTGAGTCAACAGTATCCTGCAGCAAATTAATTGACAATTGGTACAGTATGGAAAACTGGAGCATCCTTCCGAGATGTGAGATGCATCATTGTTTCCTGCTGCACTTGGGTGAAGAGAACACAAATAGTCAGTTTAGTAGATATTCCTAAACGGGAAGGCTCAGGCATCTGAAGATGAAATTGGCAGGGGACAGCAAGTCTAGTATGGAGACACCTGGCGTACCGGGTAGGAAGAAAATCCCAGGTTTTCCATTAAATATCTGGGGTTTTTTAATCACAGGGGAGCAGAACCTAATCTGACCATTTTCTTCGTGACTATAACAGGACATAAAACCAAAAACTTTGCAAAAATGGTGGAAAGATATTTTAGATCTCATTCAGGAGTTTAGCTGCAAAGAACTATCCCCTATTCCTTACAACTTTTGTTAGTGAACATATTTTGGAGGTAGGCAACTATATGAATTAGTCTGTTTTCGTAAAAAATAATCAGCTAGGACTGAGCTCCCTTAGCCCTCATTACGAACGCTTTATAATTTAAAGCTCTTTACCAGAGCTGTCAGGTTTCACAATCTGCCCTTTTTCCCCTGATTTGGAGTAGTCATCTGATTCCAGATTGCAAGAATGCTACATGAATGTCCTAATTGCCACTGTAGAAGCACTTACTCTTGCATACAATGAATAAATGAATATTGTATTAAAATGGAATAGTTTGCATGGGAAAGCATCCTGTCATAGGCTGCCCGATGTTGGCACAGTAACTTCAGAGTTACGACATTACAGCTCAAATCCATGCTCCAGACCAGGCAAAGATCACTTGTATCACTTGTGTCCTTGGTTCAGGCTCCGGTTGAAAGAGAATCATCCGTGTGTTGTTTTGCACACTCCTGTCTCAGGTATCACAGGCACTGAGAGGCAAGAAAAGGCTTGTTTTGGTAACTATGATATAGCTTCAGGATATGCTAAAGCTTTAAGCGACATGACAGTGTCTTTTCCTGGGTGGTTCTGAAAACATCAAGCAACAATCTAGATGCGTATGGAACTTGAACTGTGTAGAATTAGGTACTTTGATACTTTAGGTTGTCTGATGTCAGCTGAACACAAAAACCACGCTGGCACCTACATCTAAGGCATAGAATAATTTTCTGAAGAATGAGATATCCAAGTCCCTTCACGTATTCAGGTTTTAGTCCTAAACTTTTCCATAAAATGTGTTATCATTTTTAATCTCAGCCATTTGGAGTAATCATCTTCCTTGAGATATGCTCACCTGTGAGTTACACAAATCCTCTTGCATGTTTTGTACATACAAGAAACTTCCCTGTAACTATCTTTTTTCCTCCTAGAGACAGTCTGCATAATTAGATTAGGTCAAGCTAAAAATGCATTGCTTTTCTCTCTCTCTCTCCAGCTCTGCAGCAATACTCTAGCTCCACTGACTGATCTAAAGTAGGAACTGGTGCCTCCTGGAAATGTACTTCCTTAGGAAATGTGTTCAGTTAAAATCTCTTCCAAGTACTGATGCAAGTCCTGCACGTGCTTGGGTTTTTTGCATGTGTTTAGTTTTTACTGTCCTATTTCAGGCAGATTTCCATGAGATTTTACTGTTTTGCAGTTGCAATTTATTTTTACTTTGGTTGTCATTGTTGATGTTATTATTATCATAGCACTAGCAAAAGAAAAAAAAAAAGGCAATTTCTTAGAGAAAGCAGAAATGCTGGTCTCTGAGAATTAATATGATCTTGTCAGCCTGATGGGAAAACAACAGCTTAGATCCTAGTCCACAAAATCAAACAATTTTACCTCTATGAATCAGTGAGTAATTCTGAAAGAGGCATTTGGCTAAAACATTCTTCTCTAGCTCATTTTCTCCACTTTTGATAAGGTAAGGTCACTTATTTATGTGTGTATTCAACTAACTTGATTTCCTTCCTTAGATAACACCAGCTTATGCTTGACTGCTAACAACAGCAACTGTGTGGGTGTTTTGAAATGCACCAAAGTTTACATTTCTGAGGCTCATTAAGTCACATCTTTGGATGTAATTTAGGTTGTTCAAAATTATGCACACTATGTTGTGACATTTATTTGATGGTATCTGAGCGTAAGAACTGGCAAAAATTTAGTAAATCCCACTTGATTATTCCTATAGTAACATTTAATATCCAGTTACCTCATTCTAATAAAAAATCCCAGCAGCTTTCAGGGGGTTAGGCTTTCTCTTCTCAGATGCTTTGAGGAAGTTGGCACAAATATTTTCTACAAGCTCCAGCAAATGAACCCAGTGTATAGAAATTGAAGTGTCTAATCTAATCTGTTGAGGGATCTGCACCACATGCATTACCCTGACATTTAAGGTCTCATAGTCAGTGACCGGTTAACCAAATCTGTCACTGTGACAGACATGTATTTCTACACGCTGTGCCACAACTTAATCTTTCAGGCACAGTTTAGGTGAAGTATATTGTAGCACAGTGACTCAGAGTCTATAATATCTTTAATGAAGAAATTTCCAGACTGGTGTTAAAACAGATCACTTTGGAGTGCCATATTTGCAATAAAGCATGTGAATTTGTCTACTGAGCTATACACAATAGATCAGCTGTTAGACTGCATAACGCTAGTTATCTTTACAATTACTGTTATTATTATGTGTTGTTACAACCGACCACCTCTTCCCTTTTCCCTGATGCCAGAGTCTGTGACAATGACTTTCTGGAAGTGAAGGTTATTTTGGAAATAGCTGCTTAGTGACGCATCTGAACTTCTAAATTACCTCTTTTGATAACTTGTGATTACTGTACGTCACACTGTAAATCTGCTATGAGTCAGAACGTTATCTGACATCTCCGGATGATATAGTAAAATATAATGTTGTTCGTAACTCCAGTGCACGTATTACTTTTAACTAACCGAGAAACAGAAGGAATTCCCCTATCACGCTTTGATTTCTACCCTCTTCTTTTCTTCTGTGGTGTTGTTTGCTTAACAAGGCCGATAATTTTTATGTTGAACTTGTCTCCAGCTTTCTGCACTGGCTCTTTCCACATGCTGCCCCCAGCTTGGCCGGGCGTGCGGCGTCCTAGAGCTGAGAGGTGGGGTGGTACATGCACACGTTGCCATCTATTTCTTTCTACAAAGCAGGTTTTCTCCATCAGAGAAAGCTCTTGCCGTTGGGAGGACACTTATCCTTTGTTTATATGAAGTAATGTTTCTACAAGGTGCAGACTTTGTAGACTCTTGTGAGTGCGGCTAAATCCACTTGATTTTAGGCTGGTGGAGCCCTAATGCTACCGCCAGCCACCCTGGAGCACTGGGGACGTCCAGCAGAGCAGACACTCTCTGCACAGTCTACACATTTCATCCCGCCCTTTCTTGACATTTGGTTTTACTAGTCAGCGTCAGGTTTTGTTAAACTTTTCCCCCGGAGGATTCATTTTGTTTCTAAAGCTTTCCTGCCAGCCCGCATCTACCCCAGTCAGTCGTCCTGCCTCTTTGAAGAAAAATATCCATACGCTCTTGATGGAGAATGAGAGACTTCTGCCACCGTGACTCAGCAGCAATTATACTGCTTTTTATGCAGAGTTTATTAGGATGTTCCAGAGAAAGAGCTGTGCAAACCCAGTGTGTAAGCTCAGCAATCCCGCTGCAGCAAGAAGGACTAAGTCATGATGATCGGGATCTTGGCAGTAGGTCCAGAAACACATTGAGAGTCGGCGTTCGAAAGTAAGGATTGCAGTTCTTCTGACAACGCGTACCAACTCTTTAAAATCTAGGTTACTCTGTTCTGTGCTTCAGGCTGAAAAGTTTAATGCCAGATCAATGTGATCTGCTAATGGGTTCAGTAAGGCCCCTCAAAGCTTTAATATTCTGAACAAAATGCACCCTCCCCCCATGTCTGCAATTACTGCCACTGATGGTGATAACACACCCCCTGAATCTAAGTAAAAGCAGCTGAGATGTTTGTGACACTTGGGGCAGACTTCACAGAGGCACTTTAAGCATTGCTTGAAAGAGGTCTTAATGCACTTAATATATTTTGAGGTTGCAAAGAACAGCATTAAATAATCACATAGGGGAGAAGGAAAACTTGTTAAAAGCTCCCCAATTTATTAGACACAGCTTGATGTACAAACTCCCATTCTTCTGGGACAGCATGATGTGCCACTTGATGGAAATCATGAGGAAATGGTTACATAAAGGGCTGGCTAGCAGAAAAAGGAGGCAACATTTTAAAAACTCTCTTAAAAAAAGAAATAATCAGCTTGATGGTCCCAAACCCTTTCCATAACTTCATGCCTCTACATCCCATGAATTACTGAAGATGGATTCAGTGCATTATTTCCCACAGCTGGGCTTCCTGCCCGGGCCATTTATTTCTCCCACTCACACTGCGCAGCTCAGGCTGTGCCCACTTCACCCCTCGCAGGGAGCACCCCATTGTGGGGCTGCCCTGAGGGAGCCCCAGTTTGCAGCGCTCCTTGCCTCGGGGTGTGTTTTTTTCCAGCCCCGCTCTGCCAAGTTTCAGTGGTTTACTTTGGTTTTGCTTAACTGGAAGTTGAGCTAAGAGCTCCCCATGGATGTCCACACTGACAGTGAGGGAAATAGCAGGCTCAGGGCAAGTGGGAGTGTGGAGCCTCCTGCTCTGGCATCCCACCCCCAACGGGACGGGCCCTCTTTTTCCTCCGAAGGAGTTTCCACCTGACCTACACTGGGGGGCGGGGTAAAAAGAAGAAAAAAGGGGAAACGGGGAACAGGAAAAGAAGGAAAAGAAGATGGGAAAGGGAAGAAAAGGGGAACAGAGAAAAGGGGAAGAGGAAAAGAAAGAAACTAAAAAGAAAGAAAAAACTGAAAAGAAAGAAAGAGAAA
>NW_009191257.1:0-316 GCF_000690835.1 Fulmarus glacialis | reverse complement strand
TTAGGGCAAGAGGCCTGTGGAGGCCCCTCCAGGATGCTGGCTGAGAAACGTGGGCCGGCCTGCCTTAAAAAGGGGCTTCTGCTCCGAGGTAACCCCAGAAAGGCAACTCCGCCGCCGCCGCCGCTCAGCATCCTCAGGCAGCGCTTAGCTCAGCTCAGGACCTTTCCCCTGTTTAGGAAAGAGCTGCAGTAAATTGTGAGGTCGTGCATGTGGCAGTCGTGTTGCTGGAAGGCTTGTGAGGTGCTCTGGATTCAGCGCTGTGATTTCCTCGAGATTTTAACCCTCACGCTGGCGGCTTTTCCAGGAGAAAACTGCT
>NW_009191256.1:351-595 GCF_000690835.1 Fulmarus glacialis | reverse complement strand
AAAGCGAGGGTGGGATTTCCCTTCCCTTTCCCTTTAGCAATGATTTTTTTTAAAGAACAAGGGAAAGTAAGGAAATTTTATCCGATTAGTTTCCTTTTTAAAAGAGGCTACCATTTTGTGAAAATGTTCCCTTAAAACTCTTGGCATCACTCCTTGTCTGGTAAAGGCAAATCGTTATTTAAAATATGAACTACTGCTTCTCCCCCGGATCCGAAATCCTTTGCTTCTACACTTGTGTTTTGTT
>NW_009191256.1:0-321 GCF_000690835.1 Fulmarus glacialis | reverse complement strand
GATAGTTTGGAGCTGCGAAGAGGGAGGGGAAAGGCAAATAACTTTTCTTTCGCAATTGAAACTGTCTCTCTGTTTGTCAAGTTTTCTTTGTTTTTATCACTTCATAAAGTGGCTCTGTTAAAGATGGAATGTGGCCTCCCCGAGATGCTGCTCTGTCGGTGAAAGTTTGCAATTAAATTACGGGTTCTTTCTTTCCAGAGTTAAAAATCAATGTTTTCTCAATTAAAGGGAATTTTAATGCTTTTTCTTGGGAGTTGTTAAGGACGCCGTAAATTTTATTGTAACGCCTCTAAGCTCCGAAGCCCTGCCAGTGGGGGGGGT
>NW_009191255.1:13378-23167 GCF_000690835.1 Fulmarus glacialis | reverse complement strand
TTAGTGTATTAATAGATAAAGTATATTTATTAATATTAGATATTAATTATAATATTTCAGGAAAAAAACAGATTCATGCTAAGCTAATACACTCATTCATCTTTGAGAGCTTCTTCCCCAGCTAAAATTCTCTTTTGTATTTGAGTAGTATAACAAATATCTCATCAATTCAAAAGCATACTCCCTAGCAAAGCACTGAATTTCAAGACTAACAGACAAACCTGAAATATTAGGAAGAAAAAGAAAATGCTGGACTTTCTCAGTTGATAGTTGCCGCCGCCTTATGTAAGATTCTTGTGCTGAGCTGAGCTGATTATAAAATAAAAGGAATGGGTTTCCTAGAAAAATGGAAATGCTGTCTTAAAGGAAGATGCTTTTCAGAGCTACAATACAAGAGTTGAATTCTATTTTCAAACGGAAATCATAAACTAACGAGATTTACATAGCAATGTGCAAAATGCGTGAAGTTTTTCTATTAAGGAAAATTATTTCTGGCAGTTGCACCACTTGAGATAAGGGGGATGGAGACATGAGCAAATATCTTGGCATCACTTGGTGTGAGCTTGGAGTGCTGCCTAGCAACATTTCTAAAATGAATCAAAGCTCATCTGGCATCCTGCTTAATCTTTAGCTAATGCATACATTGGGGCTTGGGCTTCCCCTATGTATTATGATGTTACCACCACACTGATGACTGTTTCACTTCAGTGTGGCATATAAAGTGGGGAATATTTGGGAGGTTATAGCCACAGGCAGAGTAATGAACATACCTTCACTGAAAGTCATAGGGTGACACTCATTTATGTTGGTCCTAACTGTGCAATAGGACATCGGAGTATGTTAACAGCTTGGGCACAATAAATAAAGCACACTCCACGCTCTCTTCACCTGAGATTGTACACAGCACTCTACAAACTCATTTTCATTAGCGTTTACTGTATGTTGAGCTGAAGAACATGACAGTAGATTCTGTTGGAGGTGAGTGCTGAATGGAAGATGTGAATGTCCTTTTCTGGTTATGTGTGGGTTTATGGATTTCTGGACTCCACCCGGGACTGCACTGGGATGCAAGGAAGTCAAGCCCCAGAATTAGCTGTACAGTACTGGATGGAATAATTTGTTCATATAGAGGGCAGATTGTTTTAGAAAATGGCGTTAGTTTATTCTCTGCAAAACAGGAAAGACTTGCTTCAGGCAACTGAAGGAAGCAGCAATTGCCCTTTTTATTCTTTCTTCTCCCTGAGGGGATATAAGGCAATGAGTCAACTTTGATTTTCCCCTCAGTCCCACTGTCAGAGAGGCTGCCAAGTATATATTGGGTTCCCAAGGGCAAAAGGCCTTCAAGCAGATATTTGTGGTACTTATCCCTGTGGCTAGTGCTGAAAATTAAAGACACATGATGTACAAACCCAAAACAACAAGCATAGCTTTCCAAAGACAACCAGCTGCTTCACTGGGAACTGCCAGAGCAAACAATTAGGAATTCAGCAAGGCTATTCACACGGCCTGCTTTCTCGTTGGATGGTTTGGTATTCTCTGCCATGAGGGGAGACAACTTTGATATTTCAGAAAGATGATAAGAGTGATTATTCATCACTGGCTTTGTCCAGCTGGGGAGGTAAGGGTATGTATCTGTTTTGAAAGAAAAAAATAACTGAAGATTCCTCAGTCAGCAAGGCAATTCATGAAATACACATTTCATAAGTACTAAACATGAATTACATTCTGACTGAGAAATTATCAATAAAGGAAAGCTGGTTAGGCTAACCATCACTATCAAAACTGAGAGGAACTTAGATGATATGCTTTTTTCGAGTGGTTTTCTACATGAAAGTGAGAGGGACAGACACAAATCAAGTTGCCAAATTCAGTCTTTTCCTGGTAAGCTTCATGTAGGTCCAGATACCACTTTGCTGATGTGGTCCAACTGCAATGAAAAGCCACAGTCTAGTATGCATAACAACTCCATCGCTGTAGTCAAATTAACAGAGAGGCAGGCTGTGGAGTCAGCTGTGCTCAGGAGAATCACTCCAGATTTACCTGGGTAAGACTGAGAATTGAACCTCCAAAATTGACATTACTAAACTTCCCAAGAGTATAGTATTTCTGTGTACCATCTTTTCAGCTTTGGATGCACTTGTGAAGTACTGTTCTTTTACAGTGAATATCACTTCCCATACTTTGGCTAGGTAATTGATGACTATTGACTAAAGCTTACAAAATTGAAATAACCCTAGAGTTCAACAAGTGCACAGTTCTTCACATATGCCGATATCTTGGCAGAAATCATAGAAAATGTTGCAGAAACAAGAACAAAACTAGTTGTTGGGCACAGCTCTAAAGCCCCATAAAACGTGTTGCCAGAGCAGTACCATGCAGGCTGAAAATGATGATTTTTAAAAATGCAGTACTTTACTTAACAAGGTTAAGAACAAGTGAACTGTGTACCAGCTGCATATCAGGTGCTCAAATTCGTATCAGCTTCTTCACCTATGGATGACAAAGCATCAGGATGTGAACCTTGTCTAAACCACGCCTAACTCTTGACATAGACAGCGACCAGATCTCGGGAGGGCACGACTTTCTACACACTTTCTAAACTTCCTGGTTCTATCAGGGTTGAACACTCTTGGAAAAATAATCCTTTCTGCAAAGCTGTTAAATGCTCCTTGCTATTTCACTGAGTGCTATCTTATCACCTGAGAAGTCATACTGAGTATTCCACCTCCAGTTTCACAAATTGCTCTAGTTCTTGGAAATGAAAATCCTATCTCAGATCTTACCGGAATATTATCACAGGAGCCTAAATGCAAATAAACAAGAAAGGTGCACACCAGCAGAGGTTTAGCAAAAACATTTTTTTAAAAAAATTCTAGCCATTCACATATCGCTGGTTTGAAAAATCATCTGAGAAGTGAGTATAATGGTATTTGCATTCCTTCAACAGAGATAAAATACAAATTAAATTTTAAGAGAACAAAAATGTGAAGTATAAAGGACTACAAAAAAAAAAAGGGGAATGATTGCATCTATCTATCTATTACTAATCTATAATTTTATAGATATAGATAGATGAAGAAAGATTAAAAGATGGCAAGGAGAAAAATATATTAACGTTCAAGATAAGGACAGACATCACTAAGTGACTGATCTTCACAGCTTTTCCTGAAAACCCAGATCGTTGTAAATGATCTCACGTGAACTGCCCACAAATCAAACTGGCAACTTAACCCCCATTCAGTGCATATTTCAACCAGGACTTTACTGAGGCCATTCTGATTTCTGATCAAAATCACTTTTGCCCCCCGCTTCTGCTAATAACATTTTGCATACTGCTGAATCGTTCTATGGAAAATACGGGTTTTAAATTACTAGGGGCCGGGGAATTGACAGTTTAGCTGAACTGAACAGATGTTTGAAAACCAAAAGCTCTTCATAGAGGTTAGTGAGAAGATATTATTTCTTAAGTTAATATCTTCTTCAAGATATTATTTCTTAAGTTGACCTTTCTTAAATAGAATTTTTTTGGTAGTCTTAGAAACTCAGCACAGGACCAAACAGGCCACTTTTTCTTTTCTAGAGCAAGGGTGGAAAAATATGTAGTATTTTGTAAAGGGTCTTTCCTGAATAGTGCAGAAAGAGTTGTAGGTGCTGTATTTGTGAGCAGGAAGAGAATCACGTTTTCCAGTGAAGCTTTCAAAAGCATTAAATTCACTCTAAGAAAACTTCTGAAACTTGGACTTTTCCTGTGAGCATATGATACACATGCCTCAAAAACATAAAACCAAAGAACCCAATCAAAGTAAAAAACACAAAACCAATAATAAAAAGCCATTCAGTTGGAGGTATACTGTAACTAGGATCTGTTTCTAGAAAATGAAAACCAGCTTTGCACTCTTTCTCTGCATGCATAGGCTGCTGAAGCATGCATTTTGGTTGCCTCTATCTGAATACGCTGCATTCTGGCAATATGGCAAGAAGCCAATAAGATAAAACACACCATGAGATCATATTTTGTAAATCAGAACTTTCCCAAAGAGTACTAGTGACATAATAGATCTAGAAATTAGTAAAAAATATCAGCAGTTTCCATCTTTAAAATCTTAGTTTATACCTATTTACCATCATCTAATGTTATATGAAATTCATAAAAGTTGTGAGTGCAACAGTTAAAACAGCACTGAAGAACTGGAATGGATAACCAGTTTAGGGAGCTGGATGACTAAAGCATTAGCTCTGAATGCAAATGTAAAGGGATAAAATTCTGCCCATATTATACAAACATAAATCTGGAACAACCCTTCTGAGGCCCCTGGAAATTCTGAGATGTTATAGGAATGTAGCAAGAGCTCAAAATCTGTCCAAAATCACTGTAGTGCTATCATTCATTCCTAAGCTACAGGAGAATATATGTTATTTACAGGCACAGGAATGACAAAATTAGAGACAGAAATTCATAAAAAGAGTAAATTCCTTAACAGAAAAAGAAAACACAAGGATATTCAAGCTTGAATGTTCTGGGGTTAGAAACTGTGACAACTAACCAATTTTCCATTTTCTTTCAAACGTCCCACACACCTAAGCCTACAAGCAGGTTGTGCTCTTAAATTATCTCTGGATGTAATACTCACAGAAAGACACAGGCTGTAAACAATGAAACATAATTAAATTGGTTTGAAAAACGCCTGTCCAAGTACCTATGATTAAATTATTTCATCTTTAGTTTGGGGCAGCAAGTTTCCCAGGATTGTATGTACCTACGTTATAACATGGATCAAAGCTTTGGCCATGTAAAATGAGAAACAGGCCAGTGCAAAACTGACAGAGTTAATCCACGGTATATACTTTCCCATCATAGTCAATGCTGTTTCTGTGCAGTGAGCCATCAATAATCTCAATTCTTTTTCCTGTAAGTAATACTGCTCTGGTTAGGTTAATTTGCCCTTTCAGAATTACTGTACTTTAATTTGCCCTGTACTTTAGACTTCCTCTGCAAGCTGCAGTTTAACGGATTTTATGAAGACGTGTCCTGGCTTCGGCTGGGATAGAGTTAATTTTCTTCCTAGTAGCTGGTACAGTGCTGTGTTTTGGATTTAGGATGAGAATAATGTTGATAACACACTGATGTTTTAGTTGTTGCTAAGTAGCGCTTACACTAAGTCAAGGACTTTTCAGCTTCTCATGCTCTACCAACTGAGAAAGCTGGAGATGCACAAGAAGCTGGGGGGGGCACAGCCAGGACAGCTGACCCAAACTTGCCAAAGGGATATTCTATACCATATGATGTCATGCTCAGTATATAAACTGGGGGAAAGCTGGCCGGGGGGCTGGTGCTTGGGGACTGGCTGGGCATCGGTCAGCGGGTGGTGAGCAATTGCATCGTGCAGTGCTTGCTTTGTTTATTATTATTGTTATTATTATTTTTCAATTATTAAACTGTTCTTATCTCAACCCACATCTCAACCCACGAGTTTTCTCACTTTTACTCTTCCGATTCTCTCCCCCAGCCCACCAGGGGGTGGAATGAGTGAGTGAGCGGCTGTGTGGTGCTCATTGCTGGCTGGGGTTAAACCACGACAAGATGCAACTACGTGAGAAGAAAAATATTGTTATGTGTTCATAGTGGAGTTCCAGAGCCACAGAGCTTTAATCCCCTGTTGGCTATGTACATTAAACTTCACAGTTTCTGTACCGCTTCAGAGCATTGCTATGACATTTTAAAGTCACCATGAATAAGCGTTCCTTTGTGGCAAACACTTAGCCAAGCTAAGTTTTTTTTTTAAATTATTATTACTGTCACTGCAGAGCTCCAAATAACTGATAAGGAAGTAGTAAAAATGATGATTGCAACGTCTATCAATAGTGCACTGACAACAGGCCTGTAACTCCTGTGCAAATAGCTTGTGAAGTGAAAAAAAATTTCATGTAGCTTTAACTTGACATACACTACCTGTACAAGCCTGAGCACAAGCTCAAAAATCTCACTTTAAAAATTACAGTAGTCTGTGAGATACTGTACCTGAAATCTCTATTGCTTTCATAGCATGGCCGTCATTTGGTACGACCACTTGCACAAGCTCCTGCTGATTCTTCGGCTTACCAACAAGATCTCCTCTTGGATGCGAGAGACTGTCATGTTTAACATACCATTAAAAGGTGGTGATTTGTGCCAATCTTTGCCAATGTACAAGCACTAAGTGTGCTTAATTCTGTGTGTGTTAGTACAGGACCTGGGGAACCTGAGATAACAGGAGTAATTTTTCAATGTAAGTAGGCTGTTAGGGTGACATTCACCTGCACGGATCCTAACTTGGCATTTGGAAAGGGCTATGTGTAAAACAGGGACTGCAATCTAGATTTCACCATTATTAGTCAGGCACCTCTTTCTCTCCCTATTTGTATGAACTGGACACAGCAAACTTGTTTTCTTCAAAGAAAAATCAAGGATCTTCCTCAATTAGCCACCTCCTCTCAAATGAAATCAAAATTTTAATAAGCTGGCAAGCAATACAAAACTATTAACAACATCCTAAAGAAGAAAAGCATATTTCTTGTCATCCCTCAGTGAGCTGGAGCCCATTTTGATAACCTAGTTAGCTTCCAGCTTTGCAAGCTACTGAAATATTTTTGGCTCTGGACTGTAATCAGACAAAATGAACAAAAGGGAAAACAATTATCATAGCAGTTTTGTTTCTGGAATTTAAATCCCGCCAGCTCCTTCAGTTTTGCAAACTGACACCTTTTCAGACTTCTTCTTTGTGATAAAACCTCTTTGCTGTGTTTACAGTGCCAGCTGAATGGCAAATTCCCACTACAAGAGGAGCAATGGATAAGGCTTACTTCCCTACTCCTGCAGCAAACGGCCCACCTAGTCTGTGAGCCTCCTCTGTAGTTTTGCCTTTGGCTTTGAAGTTTCATCTTTATTGCAGTCTAATGTGCACTAAAGATGGAGAATTTTTTTTTTCCCATTTCTCCACTGGTTGTGCAGAAAAAAATATTCTGGGCTTAGCACAAAAGCTCAGTAGCTCTTTTAAAAGGACTTCCTCTCTTTTCAGGGTCATTTGCTTTAAATATACGGAGCAGTAGTCAGGGAGTGAATGAAGGAGATGGAAGACAAAAGTTTGAAATTAATTAAGGCCTAGAGCATAATGAAAAAAACCCCAAATCACATTAGAGATGGTTTTTTGGACGTGGCTTCTGTTCTGTCCTTCTCCAGCCAGGATCCATTCTTCCAGCAGCAGCCCAGCTGCCTTTGACACGGACTATCTGCTTCAGTGATGTTCTCCCAGATGAGGTGCCCAGTGCCCCCAGGCCAGCTTTCAGAAAAGGCTCAAACTCTGTGAGAATCTGAGCATTTTTGCAAAGGTCTGAGGATCCTCACAGACTGGGTGAAGCCAGAGTCTCCTGTCCTGCAACAGCAATGGATTCTGATATTGCTCAGAGCAGGGAAGAATCAAAAGTATTAATCTAGGCTACCTCAGGAAGAAGGAGACTAGATTGAGAAGACGGCAGTCCCTCTTAAATTTTTAGATCAGATTGGAAGTCAGAATATTCGTAGGACATAGGACATTTTTTGCAGACAATATATATTGAAAGTGCTGTCTTTTGCTGAAGCTTGAAGAACGTGAGGGTAGGTACTTAAAAACACAACACGCAAATGTGAAAGCAAGTAGATCAAACCTAAAATAAGAAAGAGAAGAAGAAGTGCGACTTTCTTTGAATCTGGTCAAAGCTGTAGGTCGCTTTATTGTTATCTGAATGGGATCAGATATTGTTGGCATAGTAATATGCAAAAATCATGGTATTATACACGCACACAATCTGTTTTACCAGCTAGTACTTTGCAATACTACAAATCACCATTTCCCCTCCAAGATCTTTCCTAAACAGTGAGTAATCTAAAAGAGGAGCACAACAATTTTTACACCAGATGAGGAAATAAAGAGGATTCATGCAAATGTTCATTCCCACATTAAATGGGAGGACACAGCAGAGATACTGCAGTTTTTATTCAAGCTGAAACTCTGCTTCAGTCCTGTGCAACCTTTCTTGGGGAATTCACCATACAAATTTTTATTTTACAGAAATAAATCCAATTTAAAGTGTCCTGAGATATCCAGAAGTGGAGCAAACAAAAATTCTGACTTGAAAAGGTCAGAAATGAAAATCTGTCAGCCAGTGCTATTACCTAACACTGTTAGAGCTGCTCTCCCATTCTTTTATCTCTAGTAAACTACTGGAAGACCAGGTAGAAGAGCCATGATGAAGGCATTTGGAAAAGTTACTTATAAACAACAGCGAAAACGAAAGGTAGGTGTGATCCTGTGGACAAGGGCTCCCTCTGTGCAAAGATACTCCCTGTCACAGGACAGGAACAGTGTGCCACAGTGAAAGGTGCCAGCAGTGGAAGGAAGCATATAAAACGAATTAGCCCTCTCCCCTTTCCACCAGTAAATCCGTCTGGTAACAGCTGTTACCTATCCAGTTTATACAATCTCTTCTCCAAAATCTTTGATGTCCAGAAGACTGGAAAATATAACCGTGTCTTGGGAAAGAGAATAACAAAAATATTGAGAAAGTAATAAAAACACAAACAATTCTCTTATTGCAATACTTGCTGAGAAAGAAAGTTCTCCAGATCTGGTTAGTTAGCAAGCTCTTATAAACCAGTCATGAATGGATGAAATTTACTATTCATGGTTACGGAAATAAAATTTAAAAAAGGACTTGCTTCATTCAGCAATCGAGAACAATGATATATTTTCATTTGCTTTGCTAAGGACAACTAGAACACGAGAGCATTGAGGCTTCCTCTGAAAGTCTTCAGCTTACACAGCCAGAGCATAGTTTAGCCCATTAGCCCAAGGGCCTGATTCTCCATTACGTCAGCTCTAATTGAATTACACTTGTGCAACGAAGACGATAATGAAATAAATAAATAGGTCGCAATATCTCTGGTTCTACTATACGACCAAACCGGCGGGATACACCGTACGCCAGGAGGTCTGTGGTAAGGCACCAAACGTGGAGCAGCTTAGCAGCCGCCTGCCATGCCACGGCTTCCCAGCCGGAGAGGCGGCCTCCCACGAGAGGCACGCCGAACCCAACCCCGCGCTGGGAGCGACGTAACTCCTCTCTCCGGCGCTGACGAAATGGCTCGAGATGTGCTCCCCGTGACATATGCCCCACAGCAGTTAAATGAGGAATGAGAGTCCCCTTCTGTCCCTTTTGCCCCAGACAAAAAGCGGCAGCGTTACGCAAACCGGCACCGCTCGGGGCACGTAAGCGGGCGGCAGTGCATCGCCGCTCGCTCGCTCGCTCGCCCTGGGTGTATCAGGCTACCGGCCGCTGGGCTCAGGCAGGGCTCGGCCAGCTGCGCAGGAAACAAACAGCAGCTCCTTCTGGAAAACAGAGGGAGGGGGCCGGTCTCCAGGCACCTGTTGAAACAAGATTATAAGATTTAGGTTAGGAATACCAAGACGCTTTTCCTGCGCGGATCCTGCAGGCACACCTGTGGTACCTAGCAGCGATTGCAAAACTTCGCACAGAGGGAACCGCTCTCACTGCTGTAAAACAGGAACAGCACTGGTACCAAATCTGATATGCAAAGTGAGAGAGAGAATCTGAATTTTAAGTATGAATTTTAAAGCTCTTCCTGTATCACCATCCCTTTTACCTACAGCTCCTGTGCACACGAATCTCCCCAGACAGGCACCTCGGTTACATGTCAGATGATAGCCCCAGAGAGGTTTTTTTTTTTCCTATTTGAAGATGGTTCAGTACAAATTC
>NW_009191255.1:12719-13273 GCF_000690835.1 Fulmarus glacialis | reverse complement strand
TGGGGTGTAGCAGGCTCCCGGCCGCTGGGCTCAGGCAGGGCTCGGCCAGCTGCGCAGGAAACAAACAGCAGCTCCTTCTGGAAAACAGAGGGAGGGGGCTGGTCTCCAGGCACCTGTTGAAACAAGATTATAAGATTTAGGTTAGGAATACCAAGACGCTTTTCCTGCGCGGATCCTGCAGGCACACCTGTGGTACCTAGCAGCGATTGCAAAACTTCGCACAGAGGGAACCGCTCTCACTGCTGTAAAACAGGAACAGCACTGGTACCAAATCTGATATGCAAAGTGAGAGAGAGAATCTGAATTTTAAGTATGAATTTTAAAGCTCTTCCTGTATCACCATCCCTTTTACCTACAGCTCCTGTGCACACGAATCTCCCCAGACAGGCACCTCGGTTACATGTCAGATGATAGCCCCAGAGAGGTTTTTTTTTTTTCCTATTTGAAGATTGTTCAGTACAAACTCTCATTGGCTTATTTTTCTTCTAAATCACTACAAAATGTCTCTTTGTTTTTTAGGGGGTGAAGGTAGAAGGGGGCGAGGATCATGCACT
>NW_009191255.1:4104-12707 GCF_000690835.1 Fulmarus glacialis | reverse complement strand
GCCCCTCCAAAGTACAAAATCTTTCAAAGACAGACTTAGGTGGTTTGTGAAACTTGTGTGTGACTGCTGTTTATAACTTGTACCACACTCTGCCTCCTTCACCCTCTGACACATAGCAAGAAAACTGGATTCAAAATGAGATTGCACCATGGTGAATTCATTCCTTGAATTGCATCGTACGTTTCAGCAATACACAGCGTGGGAACACGTCGATTAGCTCTCGCTTTGAAGAAATTGGATTTGCAAAGGTCAGCAGTGGCTCGGCCCATTTCTCAGCAGATCTTTGGCTTGCTTTTCATCCCGGGACTAGCAGGGAGGAGGTCAGAGAGGAATGACAAAAAGAGTGAGCTTTTTGAAGCGAGCCCAAAGAATCTGACTGTGCTCGCAGCAGTGTGGAGGTTTCTTTTGCTCAGAGCTAATAAATAGGTAGATTTTAAACCAAATTTACGGGAATAACTTTCTGGGTTTACTTTACATACTAAACAATTCATTATTTTGGTATAAACTAAGAAATGCTTTCAAGTGTAACTTTCAGTCTGGTGAGAGCTGCCTGAAGCTAATCCGTAGAAACAGCCCGCGCGCCCTCCCCCCTCCATCCCTCTTTTTGTGCGAAGGGGAGCAGCCAGCCTGGAAAAAAGGTGGAAAGAGGCAAAGCTCAGCCCCCAGTGGAAGAGCGAAACCCAGGGAGTTTGTGCTCTGTATTTCTCCTTTGAAACACATTTCCCAGTTGTTTAGTTTGCTCCCATGCCAGCGTACCGAGACAGAGGTAGCTTCATTACCCTTTTGAGCCGGAAAACTCACAAAATATTTTGGCCACCCTCCACACCTTATTAACATGAACTGGAGTTTCCTCCCGCCGCTGGCAGGGCAGGGTGCTGGGAACGTGTGATCTCGGCATTTCGGCGGCTGTCGCCGAAGTCTGCCTTATTCTTGCGGTGAAGGATTACTCCTGGATCCCGAACAGGGGGTTGCTGTGGGCACTTATGCTGGAAAGCCACAAAAGAGGGAAGGAGGTGGGGAAAAAAGAAACGAGGGCAGGTTAGAAAGGAATCCAAGAAAACCAGCAAGCCTGAGTTCCTTCACCTGCAAATATTAAACATCCCTTGCAGAAATATAGTACATACAGACTGAAATGTGTCTCCTAGAAAACTGGAAATAATGGACTTGTTTGCTCTATTTGTGTATTTTTTTGGCAGGTCCCTTTCATATGCCTCGATTTCTCTGGCTTTAAAGCCTCGTGAAGGCTTGCGGTGTGGGAAGAAAGCAGAGAGAATAGCTCCAGCCGCTGACGCAGGTCTCTGAGAGCTGTAAAAATTTGCTTTTCCCTGGCTCTTCCAACACATAACATTGCAGCATTCTGGCATAAACTATAATTTAGAAAGTATTCAAATCATAGAAGGCCAAATCCTGATGCCCTGTAGGTTCCTGTTAAGTAGCCAGTACTGATCCAGGGGAATTCTCCCTGACATTAACTGAACAAAAGCTGAATGCCAGCCTTTGCCCTGACTAATTTATTCAACTCAGAGAATTCCCTTCGGAGTCAGTCCCAGGGACTCCCAGAGGCCTGGCTGCTGCAGGAGGGGGCAGCCGGAATCCTTGGGAAACCTGCTGGAGGGGAGCATTTACAGCATGTGTAAAAGAGGTGTGGGGCAGAGCGTTTCAGGGAGACGAAGAAGATGAAAAGAGAGTGGCTATCGTCAAAATGACAGATGAGTGATGTTTCTGTGACCTAACAGGAAGTAATAAACGTTGTTTTTAGGCTTTTAGTGGGGAAATGGCTTGTTCACCTACTGCTGCATAACTACATCAGGCTTCCCCCACCATCCAATCATCTCCATGAAAGAATGAGTCTATGGAGGGCTTGTAACAACTCTGCCAAGGAGATTGTGCCAGCTCACCTCCCGAGCGTTTTGTTACCACGGATCCAGGCATACCCTGGTGTTTCTTATTACCTCACGTACCGGCAGCCTTTCAGCTGAGCCTTCACTTTCCAGTTACAGATGAGGAGGCAAGCAGGGGATCTGAGTAAGGTTCCCCGGCTAAGGGGATCTCTCTTCAGAAATAGCCTTTTGTGCTAAATACAAGATTCCCACCTAGAGGTTTGGTTAGAGAATCCTTTCTAGGAATATAATTTTTAATTGGATTGATTCCACAGAATTTGACCTGCAGGAAATTGTCACTTATGGACACACGCATCATTCGCAAATTTTGCGTCTGTGTATGTGCAGACAAACATTTATCTAACATGCAGAGTTTGGGCCTAAGGCGGTCTGTCTGGATTACCTGTGCAGAGTCGTTCACCCTCAGCAATCACATCCCAGAACTAGCTGCTTCTTTATATTTAGCATCCTTTTGTCTCTCTGCTTTCATTTTTAACACACTCTTTTATGTGTGATATTTTTATCAACACTTACTTCAGCTTCCTTCAGCGGAGAAAGGTGTCCTTACTGCACCTTTCACATATGAATAAGCTTCGTAACTGAAAACACAAAGTGCTGGTTTTAGCTTTCTTTTTTCAAAAACAAAACAAAGAAAGTCAGAAGGTTAAACAACTACAGTTGAGGCTACCTTGCTGAGCTGCAATAAAAAAGAAAAGATTGGGCTGAACACACATTTTTTTATTAAAAAAGAATGCACATAAATTACAGCTGCTGACCGTGTAGTCATTCTTTTTATGAGGTGTTTCCCTATACCCATATATGATTTCCACATATAAATTCCCTGTTGGTCTGAAAACTGCTCACATGAAACTGGTGTTTTTCTTAATAAATTGTCCACAGAATCTGTATTTCATCTCGGACATAAAAAGTTCATTACGGAAAAAAAGCATCCCAGTGTCCTGGTGGAAAGCAATACCAGACATTGTCCAAGCTAAAAAAAGATCTGCCTGATGACTGTGTAGCCTTTTTTTCCTGCTTTACTACTTAATTATTTTCCGTAATTTAATAAAATCCAATATAACATAGCATACTATAATGGTGCCTGCAGTAACAACCATCTAGTCCAGAGCAGAGGAAAAAGTAATTCTGTTTCGTTGAGTATTTCAGTGTGTTAAATTTTGTTTCCTTTAAAATTCTCTAGGAGAGGGACTAGGCACCTAGCTCTGAAACAGTCTGTCTCTGAGCACAGAAACCCTGAAGTCCTCTGCTCTGAAAGAGCTTGTTTGATGGGATGCCCTCGACCCATGCAGCGTGGAAGCCTGGGAACTGCTCCAGGTCTGCGTACCGGGGTCTTCTCACCAGGGAAAAATCACTGGAACCAGAATCAGATGTTCCATATGGGATGCTCAGTTGTAAATCTGAGAAAGCATTAAAAATATGAAATTGTGAAAAAATTCCCCCAGCGCACACATGAAAATGAAAACCCACATTCATCATTACCTCTGCTACTCCATGTAGAAAAGAGGCAATGCTAAACTAAACCGGATGGCCGCGTATTAAGGCTCATCTGCTGCTCTTACTATGGAAGTGCAGCTGTCTCCTGAAGAAACCAGTGAGTTCAGCAGAGACTGGGTGAAGAATGTGCTCCTAAGAAATTCCCCCTTCTAAAGAAAAATGCTTGGTTTGACAAACTGTTGGATGTGCATCAGAATGTGACAGACGGGGGACATTTTTAGCAACACTTCACTGAACTAGTGTAGCAAAGTGCGGTCCCCAAAAGCACAGTTGCTTTCATTCCCATAATTTACTTTCATCTGTCTTTTTCAAAACCTTCCCTAATTAAACTTAATTGCCATGCAGTCACACATTAGTGCAACATTCTGTCCACTTATGGACCACCCATAAAATGTTTCATAGCATTAATCCTGGAAAGTGGTAGATTGCTTGTTTTGTTTTGTTTTCTAATGTGCATAAGTGCCTATAATGCATAGTGATGGCTTTCTGGAACTGATACTTGACTCTGATTATCATGAAAAGACTCTTAGTTTACATCAGAAAATTAGAGAGGTCAGAAGGCTGTTTGTGTTTTGGGAAAAACAAGCATTTGTGATGATTTGGAATCTAATATCTTCGGTGCAGAACTCAGACATGGGGATTCCCAGATCCATGTAGTATTTAACTCCTTCTTAGGACAGTTATGGGCCAGACCATAACAACTTGGATACCTTCAGCTTTTGTGAGTTTGCTAGGTTCTCTGCATCACTTAGGTCTCAGTGACTTAGACTCAAAATAAGCGGTGATCTGATGACCTAATGAAACCCATGAAAACTATCTTTAAAGCTGAACAAAGGTCTAGTCTGGAGAACGCCTCCAAATAATTTGTAGGAGCTGATCCATTACAGAGTATTTAGAAATAGTAAAACAAAACAACAGCAACACAGAATTGCAGGGAAGCCCACTGAAATACTCTCGTAAGCAGCTCTAAATTCATCTCTAAAACTACAGTTTATCTGAGTGCAGTAGCTCTCATACCTTTGAAGTCAGGAAGATCCCTGAATTTCTAGGATGCTCAAGCAAAAGCAGCCAGTCCCAGGTACCTCAGAAAAAAGCTGCTCCCGAGATGCTTCCAGACAGAAATGCTGGGCTGAAAATTCACGTGACTAGAGGGACAACAAGCAAAAAGACAAGCAAAAAGTAGTGTTAGATAATAAAATCAGAACTTTCGTAGCAATCAGACAACATCATATTTTATAGCACAGAGATAAAACATGAGGGAATTCCAGCCTCGCTCACTTTGGTGAGAGTCGGAGTTCACACAATACAACTAAAAATTTCATTTACCATTTGTACTGGCTACTCTTTCCTATGGTTTCTGGGCACTGTGGGACAACGCCAATATTTTTGCCACTGCTAGAAATACTTTTCTTAGTCCAGAAATGACAAAGAGAAGGGGAAGAACAAAACTTAGGTCCAAGTTAATATTTCTAAATTATTAATAAGTGACTAAGTTACATCTAGTCCTTTCCAAAGCTTTCAAGCTTTGTAGGATGTATATGTTGGAAAGAGAAAAATGAAAGGAGAAATACCAAGAACTCTCTAACCACCAAGGACTAGTTGCACATGTAACTTATTAGCTAAATTTGTCCAAACTACACAGTACTAGAGATGCGCATTCTTTGAAAAAAGTAGGGCTCTTATGTTATGCATGTGAGACAAAAGTAAAACAGAGAACAGGAGATACACACATTACTGCCTGTGAGCCCAGAGGCAAGTTCTGATGATGATTTAATATTTTAATGTCAAGGAAAAGAATTCTTTTCAGTCACACCTTTATGAATTTCAAAACCGAGCAAAAAAAGCCCTACTTCTAGCTTAATTGATTTGAATAAAAATGCAAACACATAATTTTTATTTTGTTTAATAAAAGCTAGAAAATTTCAAATGACACAAAATTTCTTTTAAAATTTCTTTCTTAAAAGCCACACACAAAAAACCTCATTGTTATCTATGTTGATACTATCTTTGTCCTTCATTTACCACCCAGCCCTAGCATTCTTTCTGGGTGGGAACAGCGCAAGGCAAACACTCATGGGCAAACTGAAGTGACAAGCGAGCAAGAAAAACAGAGTAAAGAAAACGAAAAGTGTGTACTTGCTCTGCCAACTATGCTGCAGGATACTGAGAATATCATAGCTGCACTGAGTTAGTCCTAGAATTTTAATAGGTCATTATAGAGGAAATCTGACATACATTATTAAAGAGAACCCCCCAGCTCAGAAATGCTGGAATAAATTAACATGTTGCAATTCTACTGACACCAAGAGGGTCATTCCCAGGGAGAAACTGATGTCGTCTTTTGTTTTGTCAAGTAGGATTCATTCCTTCAATTTCGAATTCTCTTTCAAATGTTAACATGTCTAGATGGCATAAATGTGGCAGTCCTGGAGACTACCATACAAGGGAGGCAGGTCTGTTTGCTACAGGGCTTCTGCACTTTGGGTCCTCAACGTCTGGGCTGCAGCCCAATCCAAGGGGTATAGGCGGTAGGGTTAGGATACGTATTTTGTGGAATATGGCAATCTGGAATGGCCTTGTGCCTATTTACTCAGAGAAAGCGTGGTGCCGCTTCTCTGTGATCGTTTCTACGCATCTTTTTACTTGCTTTTAAAAATAAGTGAACCATCCAATCCCTAAAAATACCGACTACTCACAAAAATATACAGTTCCTTAGGGAAATGAGGTTACAACATAATTGTGTTGTACGAATGTTTGCCTGTCATCTGTTTGCTCTTTCCCCCCAGTTTTTAACTCCGTTTTACAGAAAGGCAGAGGTCTCGACGACCGACGAGTTCTTACAAGTCCTGTGCAAAACGGGGACAGCCCACGACCGTGTACGCAGCAGCGCTGCCCTGGCCACGCGTACAGTCCTTCCTGCCAGGTGCCGGAGGCACGAAAGGCAGGGAAGGCTGGTGGTGGCGGAGAGCTGGAAAGCAGACCATGAAGAGACAGAAATCCATAGGAAATGAGGCCTCTTTAGTTTGGCTGCCTGTGGGTCAACTTGTTAACTGATTTATACCATTTTTTCCCCTCAGCTCTTGAGTTCTGCTGAAAATTATTTTTCTGCCAATGATGCTTTCCAGGAAAAGACTGCAGCGCTCGCTTCAAAACCCCTGACGGTATCATTTATACGCTGAACAAGGGGGCATAGCAAACAACCTTTTTCTTATGTTTTGCTTTAACCTTGCTGATGCCTTTTCAGTGAACTATGAGCCAAATTCTTCATCTCACTGATTTAACAAGTGTGGAGATACTGACATCCCCAATCCCACTTTTCCAGGTCAAGATCACGTTTCATTAGAGACCAACTGAGCCTGCAGACCTCCGAGTCTATTTTCTCATAAATGCTGGTCTCACAGATTTTAGTGGGAAAGCATGTGTGGGCTGGGGGCTCGGTACCTACCTGTGTATAGCACATATATTTAATTCTGAGATGCAGCTACGCTGGTGGTTATAATCCTGTCCCATAGAAAGCAATATTAAGTAGAGGACCTGTTCCTATAGACTCAGTTCAAATGCAGTTAATCAAATGAATTCATATTCTGTAGGTTTCAGTACTCCTGAGAGTAACAGAAATCCAGCGACACCAACAAATCGTGATTAAAAATGCAGGAAGCCTCATCAGGGAATGATTGCAGCTTTCCTACTTTGTTTTGATTAATATTTAATTCTGGGACAGACAGAAACAAGAATACAGTTGAGGCTGAAAAAAGCATTTGTTCTAATGAAAGTATTTTGCTCATTAACAGTATTATCACTCAGTGAATAATAAAAGAACTGTGATGAACTCCATTGATTAAAAAAACACCCACAACTATTTAGAAAACCAAATACATATTTAGGGTCCTAGGCAACAAACACCAGTTACCTGAGGCAGCCCAGGACAGAAACACACATTTGATTATATATAATAATACCATTTTGTGGTTTGGATGAAAAGTGTTAAATAAGTTTGTATAGTTGACGTCCAGATCACTGCAATCTAAATGCATACAAACCTGGGTAATCTAGTCCAGAAAAAGAGAAGCACCTTTCCACCTGGGAGCAAATAACAAATACTATCACTCACCCAGTGGGTGCATGGGGTGAGAGGGGTGGCTTGAATACGGCCGGTGCAGTCAGCCATCAGGAGCATGGCTTCTGCGGAGCTGGCTGCCCACCCTCCCACCCCTCCTGGCAGCAGTAACACCAGGCTAGAAGCTGGAAGCCCAGCTCACCTCTGCGCTCTGCTGCTTGTGGCATCTAAGAAAGGGAAAAAGGACTTAAGTGAATCCATTAACTATTAATGCTTCTCACTACATCTTTACACTTACGCTTTGGCTGTGATGCAAATCATTAATTTAGGGTAATGATGCCTCAAACTCAGTAACTGACATTCTGCATCATCTTTCTAAAACTAAAGTTTTAGAAAGATCATCTCAAAACCTAAAGTTTGAGTTAGCTGCGATAGCAGAGAGACAATTTCTGTTTGCACTCAAGCAACCAGGCAGTTACACTCACTGAAGGCAAACACTGGCTTACAGTTTCTGACACAACTAGAAGTTTCTTTGCTTTCTCCATGTTTCATAAAAGGCTGAGATCAATAAATCCTTTCTATCTTCTAGTAAGGAAAAAACATGATGTGCTGCTGTAGCTTAGGAAAATATAAACTCTGAGGACCTTCTTCTGATGCCATTTCAGAATTGCTTTAATGGTTTGCCTGCTGTGCTCATTGTAATGGTTTGTATCACCATCCAGGAAAAATATACTGCAGCAGTGTACTTATTCATGATGAAAATTCCACATGAGTAACACGCAGGAATATTAGAACCAACTTATATGTATAGAACCACAGAATAGTTTGGGTTGGAAGGGACCTTTAAAGGTCATCTAGTCCAACCCCCCTGCCATGGGCAGGGACATCTTCAACTAGATCAGTTGCTCAGAGCCCCGTCCAACCTGACCTCGAATGTTTCCAGGGATGGGGCATCTACCACCTCTCTGGGCAACCTGTGCCAGGGTTCCACCACCCGCATTGTAAAAAGTTTCTTCCTTATATCTAGTCTAACTCTACCCTCTTTTAGTTTAAAACCATTACCCCTTGTCCTGTCGCAACAGGCCTGCTAAAAAGTTTGCCGCCCTCTTTCTTATAAGTCCCCTTTAAGTATTGAAAGGCCACAATAAGGG
>NW_009191255.1:0-3921 GCF_000690835.1 Fulmarus glacialis | reverse complement strand
AGAGGGGCAGAATCACCTCCCTCCACCTGCTGGCCACGTTTCTTTTGATGCAGCCCACTATATGCACATATAGTTAGAATTACAATTCTTTAAAACAAAATAATAAAAAAAAACCCAGTAACTCTGTCTTGAGCCTAATAAGCATAGCAATGCCACCAGGCTAGAAGTCTATAACTTTGCATATGTAAATATATCTGTATAAATATTCATCTGAATGATTTTATCTGCCTCAAGAACATAAAAAATTGTCCGAACAGAAGTTCTTTGGCCTTTAGGTAGACTTCAACAGTTAAAAAAAGCCCAGCATCCAAAACAACACCACAACATCAACAATAACAAAAATATTTATTCTTTCTGCTGAAGCCATTACCCAACTTCCCAGCACTAATCCTGAACTCTGCTTCTTGCTAGCACTTACTGTGCTGTAAGTACGACAAAGGGCAGACAAGAGCACCAGACAATATAAACTGAAACGCTAGCTTGAGCATCACCGGAGAACCGAGTTCTGCCAGACCCTGGCAAGCCTGAACTCGCGCAGCTTTTGCCAGCAGGTCGTGAGAGAAAGCTCAGCTGCGGTTACTGCTCAGGCGGGCAGAGCCGAGGGCATCGCTGGCGGGGGCCAGGGCGCCCAGCACCCTGCACCCCGGAGCTCCGGTGCCTCCGCCAACCTCGGAGGGGGAAACAACCTGTAATAACTGCGCTGCGTGACTTCATTTAGAGGAAGCCCTGACTTACAGGAACAGCAGGCTCTGTTTTGGGAAGGGACAGACCCTCCGGACCTACAGAGCACTGCGGGAACGGTTCTGCTGCTTTTATTCACACTAAGCAGGCCCGTTCCCCCAAGCAGACCCAAACACTCGCATGAACTCTATAAATAAGGTTATAAAGCTACTAATGTTCTTTAACCATAAAGAGATAATACCAACCATGAAACCTGAGGGGCTTTTTCTTGTCTCCTGCACATATGAAAGATGGCATTAAAAGAAATTAGTTTTAAACCACTTGCAATTTCCTTTATGCAATCAAAGATTTTCTTTGCTTGGAATTTTCCTATTTATGGTGTGTATTTGGACTCAGTATAACATAATACTTCCCTCAGTATCCCTGCTTTTAATGATGCTAGCAGTATTTGAGCCATTCATCAAACGTGACAATTGAAACAGCTAGGAGTTAATGGGAGCATGAGCAGTTTGACAAACACAGTCTATTTGACAAGGCTGAGGTCAGGACTAAAAGAACTGCTCTTGGTTAAATAAACAGAAAAGCAACAAAGTAAAAGCAAAATCTTTGCAGCCATTTATCAACTTTAAAAGCCTTTTTGTTATAAGAAACATAAAGTGAAGCTGCACACAGAGATGGGAATTAAATGGGGTTGGAACAATTCAGTTGGCTTCTTTTCTAGGTGAAATTAAAAAGCCCAGTTAAAACTGAAGGATTCTGTCCATAAAACTGACACACACACAGCTACATAATACTTAAACCTACACTTTAGAGCTATCTGCTTCTGAACTGACTTATTATTTTAAAGAACCCAGTCTTTTCCAAGATAACAGACTGATTCAGGTGGCATCGAAAGGACGATATGACAAGAGACGACTTTCCTGACGTCTGCAAAGCAGGAGAGTACTGTGTAGGCATGTTCAGGACCACAGCTGAGACTCCATCCGTCCATTGCTGCTTCAATAACAGATTTACCTGATATCAATCAGTGCAAAATATCACAGTTTTGCATTTAGACACAATATTGCCTGTAGGAAATTTCTGGATGTCAAATGACTCCTGGAAGCGCACCCACTAACTTCCTTCCTTTACTTCATGGACCATCTTTTTTTTTTGACTTGGGGAGATTAGTTTCAACTCATCTTTTTTTTTCCTCTGTCCAAGCCCCTGGAGAGTCTAGGACAAGTAGAAGCACTTGTGCTCCCTGAGTAAAGTGGCTTTAAGAGCATGCAGCACACATATAAAAACGAAGGATAATTTCTCTGCCCTCTTCTTTTAAGTGCACATAGGCATGCAAAATCAAATCCTTACTATCCTGGGTTCGGTCTTGCACCCTATATACGAAAGACAGTCTCCGAGCATTATAGCGTTGACTTCAATAGGAACAAGACTAACTTTCCTGTGATTCAGCTTTCCTGCTGTTTAAATTTGGGAGTGACAATATTCTCATGACTAGATACAACAATACAGATTTAGGCACTCAGAAATTCTTGGATATTACAGCTGTGCAAAGTACTTTTTAATCATCTGCCTACAATCACCTTGTGTAATTGCTTATATCATTGTCCAGAAACTACCAGTACCATTAGGGAATTTCCATCAAAAGCAAGTGATCTGGCAAAACTCAGTAAGCTTTTGCAATCCTGAAGTTTCACAAAAGGTCTTTATGGCTTTTGGGCTGGACATGTTGCCAGATGAAAAATCCCTTTTCTTTTGAGACTTTTCCATCCTCTCTATTGCTTTCATGGATATTGGCAGTTTAGAGACAATAAAGAAAAAAGGCATGTATCGAGGCACAGAGACAGGAGAATGACTAAGAATAGTTACAAATTTACAGATTAATTTTGTACATCTTGTTTCTCTAATAACTTTTCATTTTTTTCTTTTGTAAGGCAATTTGTACAACTAACTAATATATTTAACAACTCCTATTGCTGCTAGAAAATCATGAAAGATTACTTTTCCTGGAAGTGATTGATTATAGTCTGGACAAATGAAATAATTTTCCCTCTTCTCTTCTCATTATGCTTTGAGAAAAACACCCATTACAGGAGCACTGTGCAACCATTTGGAGCTAGGAAATGTATTCCATTTAGCCTGTCAAACACAGTTTGACTGCTGCCTTAACTCTGCCTCTTTTCCAAACCTCCTTTTCAAGACTACACTAACATAACCTAATTTTGACAGAGCATTCTGGACTCTGGGCAGCTCTGGCTCTTGAGCTCTTTTCCATCTGGAACGGGCTTTTCATCTGCTTAATCCCAGGGCTTTCTGGTTAGTTTCGTTTAGTTGTTTTGTAATATACAACCTACAGTTTTCTTATAAAATAATTTATAGCACTCACTTGGACTCCTTTTTGGAACTTTCTATTTGGGGGAAAAAAAAAATCAACCAAACAAAGCTCAATCCTAGTTTTATTTTTCAATAAAAATGTTTTTACCCAAAATACTGGCACAGATGTCTGAAGATTGCACCCTCCTTTCCAATGTCAGCAATACAAATGTCTTTTCTGATGGACATAATAGTTACTTTGTGTCACGGTTACGTTGTGTTTGGGTTTTTTTCTGTGTTCAAAACCATATAAAAATACATTAAAAATGTTCAGTGTGACAAACATTTAATGATATGATTGTATCTAACTTTCAGTAAAACAGGATCCTCGAACTGGGCACAACAAGAGTAATGCTAATTTTAAGATGAAACTTCCTGAGTTCACGAATATATACAAATATAGAATGCAGAATATATACAAATTACATTACTAACGTATTTTTTACTAACGTAGTCACATAATAGAGAGGTCTGGATTCAAAGATTCAGGAGATCCTTTACAGTCTCATATCTCTTGTAAATGTTTTATGGATGGAATTATTTCTTAGTGCTATACAAAGAAAACCCCATTTCACAAAGGCGGGTTTGTTACCTACTTGAATATTGGTTGGCTTTTTTTTTTAACTTCTGTGAGCAGCAGTGTGCTAAACTGCTTAAGGAAATCAACCCTATTCATGCTTTTACGCTCTTTTCTTAACCAAATTGAGTTGGTGCTGAGAGATTTTCACTGCAACAATGGTAAAAGTCTTCTCTTTAGTCTAGTCTTGGGGAGGTGGAGGTTAGGATCAAGATTCTACTTTCACTTTGCAATATTATTGCAATCAACCAACAATAACAAAGCCATTATTATTATTATTAATATTATTAATA
>NW_009191254.1:16814-18482 GCF_000690835.1 Fulmarus glacialis | reverse complement strand
GGCAGGCGACAGCCTCTCCCAAAGCAGAGCTGCACATCTCCGCGAGCCAGAGCGGGATTGCCTCCGGCCCCGCAGCGCAAGGGAAGCGAGAGCTGTCCTCTCGCCGCAGATGTGGGTGCTCGGGCAGCCCCGCGGGGAGGGTCCCCTGGGGCAGCCCACTCCGAGAAGTGCTTGGGGTGCCTGAGAGGGGATCCCGCCAGAGGAGCTGCGGGTTTGCTAGAAGTCGTCTCCTAAATATGGACATGATTATTTTTATTTATTTATTTGCTTGCTCTGGAATCTTTGCATTTTTCCTTTAATCCTGGAGGAAAATCAGTGGTGCCCTGTGTGCATGTGACATGGCTGCGCACAAACTCCCTTTGTGACTTCTTTCTTTCACGGGGGAGAAACACATTCAGGAAAAAGCAGGGCCCTGACAACAGGAATCAAGTGTTTCTAAATATGGACATCCCTTTTTGGACTAAAAAGTCTTTTTTGTACCATGCATATTTCCCCTGTTAATCATTTCCTTTTGTTCCTCGCAAACTTTGGTCCTCCAATGTTATAGAAGGAATTATAGCCGCTCTGTTTGTAAACTTTCCTTTACGATACATGAACTGACTTGTACGTTAGACGAGTTTGCTGCGTTTTCTTTTCAATGCGGTTGGAAAGGCCAGTGCTCCGGTTACTCACTTTTTTTTTTTTTTTTTTTTTTTTTTTAAAAAAAAAGCAGTCATATTTGGCCTCGGCCCGTCTTGAAATATTGGGGATTTCACAGGCCATTGAGCTTTGCCTGGTCCTATTCACTGCTTTTGTGTTACACTAATTGGCTTGATAAAGAAGGGCCTGAGCTCTGTGAAGTGCTTCTCCTCTAAGATGAAATGTGAGATGGAAGGGGGAAATATTCAGATGTTCACCAGCAGTTATACTCGCTGGATAATCTGAATGCATCAGAAATCAGCTAGAGCTCAGACAAAGTAGGGGATTAGGAGTCTGAGATGGGTGAGCGGGGTGGACATCTGGAAGCCTGCTGTTTAGCTCGTCTGCTGGGGTGGGTTGCGTCTTCATTATATGGGTTATACGTGCCGAAAATGAACAGCGCGCTGGGATCGCAGTTGCTTTCTGTGGGTATGTTCTGAAATAACAGTTTCTGTTGTTATTTACGGAGCACCCGGTCCTCCCCAGCAGAGCTCTGTGCGTTCAACGCAACCCAGCGCAGGAGAAGCTCACCCTCTGAAGCTGGAGGGACACGCTCGGGTTTTACGGCCCTGTCTGCACACACCGCCGCTGCTTTGGGGTTTCGGGGAGAAACATGGCATGCGCCCGTGGCCGGAGTTTCGCAGACGGGATGCTCGGGCCCTCCCTTGCGTGGTGCTCGCTGCGTTTTTGGGCAGGTGCAGCTCTGCAGAGCCCAGTAGAAAAGCAAACGCGTGGGGGAGGAGGAGAGAAACCCAAACTCGGGGCTCCTGAGCCCTTCCCATGTGCAGAGCCTGGTTCTCCCAGGGTTGAGCCCAGCACAGGGCTGTTTCTGCCGCTGCCAGCATCTGCCGCGGGCAGCACTGTCCGTCCGGGGTCAGCTTCACCTGCCCCGTCCCACTGCCCCCCTGTCCCATCCCTGGCCCCGTCCCCCTGCGGGCACGAGGACGTGGCTCCGACGCAAAGCCGAGGGGGGGGGGGGGGGCGATGGGT
>NW_009191254.1:12069-16779 GCF_000690835.1 Fulmarus glacialis | reverse complement strand
CAGATGTGTGGGATTTTTTTCATTTGATGGTGAAATGTGAGTTGAAAAATGCTTTTGCCCTTTTGAAAACACAATATCGGAGAAGGAATTCCAAATATGTTGTGAACAGAAATAGCCAAATAGTGGTTTGTTTTGCTTTTGTTTTTCCCCCCAAAGTCATTTCTTTACCAGCCTCTTGGCATGCGCTCCATTTCTCCTCCTCCATCTCCAGCGCTTTCCTTTGCTCATGTTTCCATCTCCTTCCCGGACAACCTACCCAGTATCAATTTTGGCCACAGCTGAAACGTGCCAAAACATGGCTGCGCACAGCTGGAGCCTCGCAGCGCTCCCACCAAGTATCCACTGCTGCCTGCACAGCAGCACGTCTGCCCACGGGTGGGGAACATCGCCTCGAGAAGCTGACACCGAGAGGTTTGGGATAGGTGCCTTGTTCGGGTGGGCAGTGTAATTCCCACCCTGCCCCGTCTCTGGCAAAGCCAAAGCGAAGCGGTTTAGGGGAAGGTAAGGAGGGGACCTCCAGGCAATAAAATACATCACCCTAAAGCAGATGCAAGAGCTTGGTGGTGCTTTGGGTCGTGCCTGGGATGATAAAAGCAAGGGGATTTTTAATTTAAAAAAATAATCAATGCTGCAGAAGAGAGGCGGGTAGCAGGGCAGCGGGGACCCGGGCAGGGCTTTCATACAGGGACGTGCCAGTCGCTGCCGGACGCGATGCCCCAGGGAATTAAAAGCGGGATAGAGGAGTGAGCCTGATGCAGCATCTGCTGAAAGTGCTGACTCAGTGAAATGTGCCATGTCGTGTCAAAGACGTGCAAAATTTAGGGTGAGAAGGAAAGGACGAAGCTTCCACTTTTTGTATTTTGTGGGGGATGTTCTTGTTTTACCTGTTAGCTACGCACACGCTAACCTGGCCTGTGGGCCTCTCGGCACAGCACCGAGGGCCGGCAGCTCCTGCTGCGCTACCTTGTTTTACCGTCTTTTTTTGGCAAAACTGCCTTTTCTTTTTTGGGGAGACCTGACAGGGCAGCAAAGCTGAGTCCCAGCGGGTACCAGCAGCACTTCGGTACCAGCAGCACTTCTATTTTTTTTTTTTTGAGTGCCTTTGTGTCCTACTGGGGTTGAAACATGATGTCCTCACATTTTCTCCGTGGGAGCTTAGGGAGCCGCTGCTGGGAGCGATTTGCGATCACTGGGCGGTGTGTGGACGTGCAGGTAAAGCGGCTCCTTTGCTCAGTGCGGGCGTACCGGGGAGCCTGCACCTTGGTCTGTGTTAGCAGCAGCTTTTGGCTGGAGAGAAGGGGGTCTAGAGAAGCGGGACAACTCCCCTGGGGTCACCTATGGGCCCCCTGGATGCCAAACCTCTGGAAGCCGGATACAAAATCCTCCTTTTCCCTTCAGGGTGGGAGGAGGAGTGTGTTTCTCCTGAGAAGCAGAAAAGCGTTTGTGTGCTGTGGGGGGACTCTAGGTTAGGAGACTTGCGTGATTTTATGCAGACTAAGTGCAGTTAAGTGTTATGGACCCAATCTTGCTCCACTTTAAAGTAATTTTTCAGAAGCACCGGCAGCGCAATGCGTTGGAACTGCCCCGTGTCGGGGGGAGAGCCCAAGGGGCTGCCCGGGGGCTTTGGGAGACCCCATGTGGGAGACCCCATGGCAGGGACAGGCCCGCTGCAGCTCCCTGCCTCCCTTCTGGGCTGCCAAAGCCTTTGCTGCGAGGTAGAGGGGTCCAGGTTTTGGGGAGGCAGCCCTGAGCACCGGGTCAGTCCTGACGGCTTCGGCGGGGGATGCTCCTGCAAACAGGAGCCGCTGGGAGCTTGCATTCCCCTTGGCCTCAGCCCTGAAGAAAGCCTAAAGCCTCAGTCAATAATAAGCTTATAAGACAGTAAATCTTGGTAATGAGAAAAACAGAAGACGGCATCTGCTCAACGCGATGGTACTGTGTATGGTCTGGTAAACAGCTATTGAAATGAGTTGCCTGTTATTGCAGGGGTTACAGCTGAAAAGCCCAACTTCCCTACGGGATCGGCAGGTTTCGCTGCCCCCAGCCCTTCGGAGCCGCTGCTGGAATCCCGTTGAGGCTCAGCACGGGGAGAGGTGACCTGTTGCCCGTGAAGGCCGGGTGCTTGCCGGCAGGCGCGGCAGCCCCCGCCGCAAAACTGAGGCAAGCTGCCATCATCCTGCGTGCCTGGAGCCCGAGACGGGCACTGAGATGGGACCACCGCAGCGGCTGTCTTCACCTCCTCCTCCTGTGCCCCCTCCTTGCAATGGCTGCGCTCGGAGATGTACATACTTTGGAGGGTGCTCTGCAGCAAATGAGGGTTGGGGTAAAAATGGGAAAACAGTTTCTTCTCTAGCATGTCTTCGGAGATGCCAAAATGAGAGGAGCTGATGGGCAACAGGCGCCTGGGGATAAAGGAGCTGTGCAGGGGGCAGCAGGAAGGGGAAGGTGCTGGGTCTTCATCTGACACCCACTCGGACGGACCTGCTGCCCACGGGGTGGGAGCTGGCAGCGGTCCCGGTCCCGCTCAAACTGCCCGAAGCCAGGTCTGCAAAATGGGGAGGAGGGGGAGGGGAGAGTTCAGGGGAAGGAATCTGCATATGGTGTGTAATGCTTTTATGAATTGGGTCTTTAATAATTTACATTACCAGTTTAATACTTTGAATACAAATTATCTTGCCCATATGCTGTGCTGACAAACATAAAAATGGAGTAATCAAAGCTGTAATAGCACTACAGCAAAAAGACATAAAATGCCACTAGAAGGCTTAGGATAAATTATTGCATGCACACACTAGCTCTATGGCTCCCTGGTGCCAAAGGATGCATTGCAATTTCTTCCTCAGACTTTGCATTTGGGCTTGAGGACTGGTGCAGTACCAGGAGTACTGCTCAAAATTCTGTGAGACGGGCAGCGTTTAACAAAGAGGAGGAAAGAAAAAAGGCTCAGACCTGTTTGATAAACACCGCAATTTAAATTCTGCTCTGGCATTACATGGGTTGCGAAGAAAATATAGCCCTCTTATTTGTAGGGAGCCCCCTTCTTCTTCCAGCGGGGTTATTTGCATGTATTATAAACTGCAGTGTTGGCTTGCCATCTTCAGGCAGCTGCCACACACTGCACAGCATCCCTGTGCATCCCTGTCCATCCCTGCGCCGGTTGGAGGTGGCGGGTACCGCAAGGGATGCCCAAGGGAGGATGCTCGCCGCAGCCTGGCACCAGGTGATGCAG
Organism: Fulmarus glacialis; assembly: GCF_000690835.1. Lineage (NCBI taxonomy): Eukaryota > Metazoa > Chordata > Aves > Procellariiformes > Procellariidae > Fulmarus > Fulmarus glacialis. The sequence continues at coordinate 13,550 of NW_009191254.1, read as the reverse complement.
GCAATGGGCAGCATCAGTCCAGGGAAAATACAAGTTTCACCTCATCCCTCTTCATACCTCCGCTTGCTCCCCTCTAACGCCTGAGCTCCGAGGGGCTGGAGGAGGTGGGAGAGGATGAAACAGCCCCCAGCCCTTGGTGCTCCCTCCTGGCCACCCTTGGACTGCAGTTTAGGTACGAGGGAACGGTATGGGTGGGCCTGGGAGCTCATGGATACTGCAGGTGCCTTAGCGGTTTGCTTTTAGCAGCCTGGCATCTTTTGCTGCACGTGTGCTGGTATACCAGGCATCCCGAACGGCGTGGGGCTGCGCAGGGAAACGAGCAGGTTTGCAGAGCAGAGGTGCAAGTTGTGCTCACAGGGAAAAGCTGCTGTTTGTAGATGTCAGTGGACCATGTATTGCGGCTTGTGGCAAAGTCCCTTTTAATTGCCAGTCTATTCATTGGTGCGATATCACAAAAACGTCGCCCCTACAAGCTAATCTTTCACAGAAAGAGCCATTTAAGGCTCACATTTGCATACACTGAATTTCTCAGCTATCAAGGTTACTCCATGCCGTAATCCATTCTGCGCTTCTAATACGATCAGTGAAAAATGAGGCTTCTTCCCAAATAAATCATCAGCAATAGAGGGAATGGTGCTTTTCTGGAAGGTGTAAGGCTCCGGCGGTAGCAATGTCTTTCCCAAAAGGCAGAGGAATCGGGGCAGGCTCATTCTGTGCTGCCGTGCTGCCTGCACTCGCTGCCAGTTGCCCCGAGACCCAACCCCCTTGCCCACGAATGCATTTTTCCTACCTTTGCCGCTCCCAGGATCTGCTGCCGGCTGTCTCCCTGGGATGTGGTGCCAGCGGCTAGGGCATAGTGCACCCCAAGGGCCAGGGTCACCCATCTTCGGCTCATCCATTAATGCATGTATCGGTGCACACACGCATCTCTAACGGGCTGAGGGGAGAGGAGCGGGTGCCAGTGTTTAGGATCCCGTGTCCCAGCGAGCTGGGGCACCAGGGCTGCAGAAAGAGAGAGCACCCCGCTCCTGCCCGCCCTGCCTGTCCCTGTGCTCACCTTGCCCTGCTCCTCATGCACCCCAAACCCAGCTCTGTGCCCCCCTGAAGCCTGGTTTTGCCTGTGAACGGGGTTTTGGAGGAGCCCCAGGTGCTGCAGCCCTGCTCCATCCCCTGGCCCTGGGGAGCAGCCATGTGGCAGAGCAACCCCGTTATTGCAGCCGGGCATGCCACGACTGCAGAACGCTCAGTGCAAAGAGGTACCCAGAGCCTCTCCTGCCAGGGGTGATGGGGGGTGCCTGGGTGGGCGAAGGGACTTGTATGAGCTGGGATAGAATCATAGAATCGTTAAGGTTGGAAAAGACCTCTAAGATCATCAAGTCCAACCGTCAACCCAACACCACCATGCCCACTAAACCATGTCCCTAAGCGCCTCATCTACACGTCTTTTAAATACCTCCAGGGATGGTGACTCCACCACTTCC
>NW_009191254.1:957-11990 GCF_000690835.1 Fulmarus glacialis | reverse complement strand
GGCCATTTCCTCTCGTCCTATCGCTTGTTACTTGGCAGAAGAGACCATCATCCACCTCGCTACAACCTCCTTTCAGGTAGTTGTAGAGAGCAATGAGGTCTCCCCTCAGCCTCCTCTAATGGGGAGGTGCAGGTGGGCATCCAGCCCCCACTGGAAGAACTTTTCCCGTTGCCAGATCTTCTGGAGAATAATGCCCTAACTGATCCTTTTGCTCTGCAAATAAATTGGATGGATCAAGACCACAATGAGAAATATCCCCATTCTCATCCAGAGGGGGATTTTCAGCATAAAAGGCTTTATATGACTCATAAACTCTAACATTTATTTCTGCACGCGAGGTAAATATTTCCCCCTCTGAATGTCTAAGCAATGCAATTTTGTTTGAAGCCTCCATTTGTTTAAGTCTGGAGGTGACAATAATTCACCTGTTTTTCCTTCCCGTGATTCCCCAAGCAATGGCGTAAGCCAAAATAGAGCGAACTCAGCTCCGGCTGTTTGTCACTTGTCAGCTCCCTCCCTCAAATACGCTCAGATGAGCTTTGTCCTGGAGTTTACATGCGGGCACCTTCTGATCTCTAGCTGTTGGTAAATGGCCCCGCGTTTGCCTGTTTAGAGGAAGAAATACAGCACACCTGTATGCAGCCACTGCCAGGGCAGGCGGGAGAGAGAGACATAACTTAATTTAACTCCAGATAAATCATGATTTCACAGCGATCTGCCTGCCACAGGCAGTTGAGAGTCCCATCTCCTTGGCACTGTAACAATACTTGTCACTCAATGTCCCAAAGAGACCTGCTGGCGGCCAGAGATCATAGATGACTGAGAAGACGCCTGGAGTTGTAAACACCATCAATCTGGAGAAAACAAACGCGCCCGGGAGCCGATGTCAGGTGAGGATGTTTGAAGGCAGCGCTTGCCTCTGCAGAGCATGGGACGTGTCCACAGGCCACGTGGATCCCCAACCTCAGACCTTCCCCGGGTCTGTCACCACCCGAAGCTCCAGCAAAGCCAGGGAGGCAAAGCGCTGCCTCTCCTCTTCCCCGGGAGGGCCCGAGTCCCCGGCTTTTGGAGACCGGGAGCCCCCCGTGCAGCCCCCAGCCCCTCTCAGGAGGGGGCACCCAGGTAGGGGTTAGCTGCTGTGGGGCAGAGGCGTTGGGGGGTGGCCTTAATGCACCGGCTGCTTTTGCTCTTCGAGGAAGATGAAAGAGGGATGCTCCTATTTGGGTGGTAGGTGCAGCTCCTGGGCGCTTTCCGCTGGAGATTTTCACCACCACCACCGTGAAGCTGTTCAGCTCCTGCTGGGGGGACAGAGAGCCCCGAACATGGCCTCGTCGCTGCGTAAAGACGTCTTGCGCGAGAGCGCTGGGTGGACGCGTGCTCAAAGCCTGGCCGTGCCGCTGTCTGGCCACGTGGCTGTGCGGAGCTGGCAGGGGTGCAGCCAGCATTCGCCCTGGGTGCCCTCTCAGCACCCTCCAATGAGCAGGGCTCCTACCGGAGAGGGAGGCTGTTTTGAGCGAGATGTTTGAATTTTATCTTTAGTTCCCCATCTTGCAGGCAGGGACCCTCAGTGTGGGCAGAAAGCCCCCACCCCGTGCCAGCACATTATCTTTCGGAGAAGCCTCCCACCGCAGCAGGGGCAGCATGTTTGCGGCGTGGGACCCTCACTTTGTTTTCTATCCTTTTTGGTACCCCTGTGCCTTTCCTGGCTTTGGCAGAGTTGCTTCTGATTTACAGCTGGTGTCATATGAAATCCAAAGCAGGCGCCGCTCCTCCTGCCCCCCGCTCCCACCCAGGACCCTCCTGCTCCCCCGGCAGCTCCCAGCGCTGCTCCCTGGGCCCGTGCCCATCCGCGAGGACATGTCCGTGTCCAAGCCTGAACTCAATGCTGACGTGCACAGGCAGTTTCTTTTTCTGTCTGCCTCTTTCTTTCTTTTTCTCTTCTTTTAAAGGAAACTGAATCCAAGGCTGCCATGTAGTGATGATGATATTATTGTTAGTAGTTATTTCTATTTCCATAGCTCCAAGAGGCAGAGAACAGAGCCCCACTGGGTTAAACGCAGCACATGCTGTAACAAAAAGACAGTCTGGGTGCCAAACAACTTGCAAGCTTCTTCTTAATGTAAGGAATGTAAAATTAAGATTACTATAGCAACATCTTGCTCACACTGCATACAGATAGGATTTGTTGGTCTTTTTATATATGTGTGTGTGTGTTTGTATACGCAACATACATATACAAACCTTAAATATCTCTGGCAACTTTTTCCATTGTTGAATTTATATTTAATTTCAAGCTCTCTGCATCCAGCTTCCCCTCAGCAAGCCTTGCCTTCTCCTTTGGGCTCTTTTGTGCATGCTGTGTGCCAGGCTCGAGTCCCCTCTGCCTGGGGAGAGTGCTCGGCCCCCGGCCAGGAGCAGGGACAAACCCCGACCGGGGGGTTCCTTCCACCTATCGGGGGTTTCATTTTAAATGTATACAACCCTGTTAAACTTCATAACTGACTTAACATCTCCAAATTTGCTTTCTTCAGTCAGATTTTAGGAGAGTGGGGTGAACCTAAGACATGCAAATCCTTCTTTTCTCTTCCCATCTCTCTTCTCTCAAGTTATAAGTTTAACTTTAAGGGAAATTTGATATGAGTTACGAACCGCGGCTCTCACTTTTCCACCACGACTGAATAAAACCTGGGCCCAGAAATCCCTGTGGGAAGGGCGGAACGCACCCAGGAACGGAGGGCTGAGGGAAAGGCAGCAGGAGGACGGATGCACCTACAGTTCAGCGTTGCTTAAATTCTCCAGGAAAGCGGCAGAAAATCAAGCACAATTTTCACCTTGTCGCAGAGGTAAGTGGAGTTACTGATAAAGAAGAATTTTAACATCGCCAGATCTGAGGAGCTGTCTTTGCTTACCAGCCTACAATCAGATAGGAGGGGAAAACCAGGCACCAAACCGTGCTAAAGAGATCTGAAGGGTATTGCTCTCCGCCAAAGAAAGACGTGTCGGAGGGATACCCGTTTCTCGTGAGAAGCGGGAGGAACTTGCGGCTCGTTTGTAACAGCTTTGAGGCTGTGGAGTTGAATGTGCACAGTTGGAGGGCTTGTGGATTCGCTGTTTTGAGACCAGACTGTAATGGAGATCTGAGAACCAAAACTGAAAACTTCTGCTGGCAGGTCTGGATGGAGGAGCTGGAAAGCAGCCTGAAGTTGCCAGCTGCAGATTTCTGGTGCCTCTGACTTAGCAGTATTAAATACAAAGAAATAAATCATAGACAGCTCTGCCTGCGGGGTCTAGAAGGAAAGCAAGGGGGCTGGAGCGAGGCGGGTGAGCAAACCCCGCTTCCCAGTGGGTCTGTGGGGAAGGCAGAAGTGGAAAGGTGAAAAAGGGACCTGCATGGCACAGAGGGGCCAGCTTTCGAAGCCCACCCAGGCAAATGCAATGGCTTTTCTTCAGACAGAACTGCTCTATGAGCAGGAATCAATACCCTTCTGCAGAGCCTGCAAAAATGCTGATGGGTGTGAGCGTGCAGAGCTGATGCTGAGTAGGAGATTTCTGGATGGAGCTATTGAAGAGATGGGCAGGATGGGAGCGAGCACGAGTGATGCTTCCCACGTATGTTGGGCATTGGGGTGGACCTTACGGTGATGGGCTGAAGGTACGAGGACAGCTGAAGATCAAACCAGGCAATGGGGAGTGGGTTGAAGAGCAGTGGAAGTCCATGAGCGACAATGTATTAGAGGGCAGAGCAAAGTGAACATTGGAAGCTGGGCACTCAGCTTGTTCGCTGCCAGCAACAGGCAGAAAAGCTGTCCCTTCGCTGAACCGGCCCCAAACCAACGCCGACCTACAGGCAGAAGAGCCATCGCTGCCTTCTTCCCCAAAGGAAGGAGTACGGGCAGGCTCAGGGGTCCAACGGGGCAGCGGGGGCTGTGAACCAAGCCCGGGAGGAGCCAGCAAGGTCTGTAGGGCTGAAGAAACCATCTCTGAGACCGTTGGTTAAAAGGCACACGCACTTTCTCATCCTTTTCTCTGGAATGGGAACCCATCAGGGCGAGGGTCTGTTTATGATGCTCAGCTGAACTTTAGCCACCCTGGACTTCCCCGGGTAAGGGCAGTTGCTGTGGGCAGCGTGAGGCGGTGCGGTGTGCCGGGTAAAGGTTTGTGTGCAACCTCAGCCCAGGGACCTGGTCGCTCACCCCTTAGAAATCCCGCAGGGCTGTGCAGGTGTGCCGGGGCGTCCGGTGAAATCGGGGCTTTTGGTAGGAGTACGGCGAGAGGGGGGAATTGTTTCCCTTTTCCCAAGGGGTGCCGAGTTTCCCAGCTGCGGGATGCACACTGCTGATACGTACCAAAGCGATAGCCTGAGAAAAGGGAATCTCTTCCTTGGGGAAAATAACTGTGGCTTTGGAGTCAACGCGCTGCAGCCCCTCTGTTAACCCCTGCCGCACCGCCGCTGCGGACGGCTGCACTTCTGCAGGGGCAGGCAGGGGCCACGCGTCCCCCCGGCTCCTCAGCACTGCCGTGCCAGCCATGATCACCATCGCCTCTACGCTTTTTATTTCTCTTACCCTCTGTTTCCATCAGCTGTTTTTAAGCAAGCCTGCCACCAAGACCGTAATCGTTTCCCGTGTACGCCTATTTATGCTTTTACCCAGCAATTTGCACAGGGCTGTCGAGCTCTCTGCTCATAATTGACAGGGGAAAGCAATCCGCTTCACGAGAGGAAACATCTCCACCGGCTGCTGGATCCGAGCAGGCTATTTCCCGTAATGAGGATGAAGCAAAACAGGATCTCGCTAACAGCCACGGATGTAGCTGAGCCCCCGTTACTGCGGGCGCAGAGGTGCTGCTTGGGATGTAATTAAGAGCTCGATATTTGGAGTAGAGAGTGTCGTGCCGTCCTTCCTGCGCCGCTGGCTTGTGACGAGGCAGTTAGTGCCAAGCGCTCCTGGAGCTTGCTGGAGTGGCAGCTCCCGCAAGTCAGGCTGCAGGAGGGGCTGCGCGGGGAAGGGAAGTCTCCGTCTTTTCTTTCTTAAGACAGTTGTTTCTCCCCTTGGAGAGGACGACCGTGGCGATTTCAGCCTTAGCGTTGGAAAGCAGCTGCTAATGGCAATGGAGTGATTTTGCCAAGAGAGTGGCATCAACTGTGAGTGTCCCCACAGTGACGGTGCGGCTGGGTGGGTAACAGATGCCAGCGAGCCGGGCTCGCCGGAGCCCAGCCGGGTTTGCCCCATGCCCTACCGGGCTCATGCCATCCCCAGCTGGAAAAGCAGCTTGGACGTAGTGCTGGGCAGCAGAGTGGGTACGGGCAAAATGCTTGCAGGCAGGTGTGCATCCAGGTGAACTGCAATGCAAATTGGGGATGGGGAGGGGAGGAATGTGGAGGAGGGAGTCCCCAGAGCATCTCGGCAGTTTCCGTCTCACACCATTCCCCCCACGGCAAGGCCAGGCGCCTGGCGAGCGATGCTGAATGTCTGAGATGCAGCACAAACTTTTGGGGGTGTCGGAGGAAAGAGCAACCCACCTCTGCTTGGGCAGTATCCGTGGAGCGGAGAGCTTTCCCTCCAGGCTCACAGGGGGGCAGCCAGTCTTACCTCCTCGTGAAGCGCTAACTAGCCCTTTTTATCGAGACTGAAGCACAGCCAGAGGGTAAGCTTAGGTCCCTGCTCTGTATACAGGAGGTGGTAAACTGGGTGATACCCTGGTGTGTCCAAAAGATTGGCCTGACCCCCCCAGCTGACCCCTAACTGGGACGGACCCCGGGCTTGGGGAGGGGGAAGAAAGAAAGGGGAGAGAACGGGAGGTGAGAGCCTGTGAGAGCTGCACTGGGAAAACCGAGAGCGACCCAGCCAGCATCCCTGCAGGCGCCGATGTGGGATTTGCGTGAGCAGCGGGATTCCTGTGTGCATAGCGTGTTGGGGCAGAAGGGATGGACTGGAAAGGGATGGTGAAAGGAGACCTGTAAGGAGCAGGAGTGGGTTTGTTGTTGGTTTTCACTGGCAGAAGAAGGGACTGGATGAGGAATCTCAATGGGAAAAATATGAAGTGCTCTTTTCTTTTTTTCTCCTGCCATCCCAGGAGGTCTCGGTGTAAGGGGAAAGCCTTGCCCACCCACGCTTGAGCACACGCTCTGTGGGGATGGTGTGAGGAGGATGAGTGATCCTTCTTTTGCTCGAGTTAAAGGCAGATCTTGAAGACAAATAGGGCCCCTGTCTGGGGGGACCGGTCTGTCATGAACCAGCTTTCCTTTCTTTGCTTTGCTTTGCTTTTCTTTCTTTTTTCAGATCCACTGCCTTGCTGACAAGCACTGAGCGAGCAGCACCTTGAGTAACTTGCCTGTTGTTGGGCAACGTAGGAGTTTCTTACTTAGATACTAAAGCCCTTAAAATTCTTTAGGATTTGTTAGCCACGAAATACATCAACTGAATCTTCCTGGCTTAATGGGGTAAACAGTTGTGGCCTTCCCTGAGGTTTTTTTTCCCCAGTTTACCACAACAAACCCCACCAGCTTGATCATTTCCATGTATTTCCTTCAGTGTGACCGTCACTTAGGCAGAGTCCTGTGCTACCACTCGGCTGGCATCCAAGCAGCCCCAGCAGCCCGCACAGCAACCAGGCTGCCTTCGCTGCCTCTGATTTGGGATTTTTTTAGGGGGGATTCAATAAGATCATTGAAAAAACCCACATTTCATCCTAGCACCTCGAGACCTGCAGCAAAACCGGCTCCAGCCTGGCACAGCACGGGAAGCTGCCTGATGTGGCTGGTGACGAGGGCTACCCCGATGCCCCAGCACAACGGGTGTCCCCCGGGTCGCAGAGCTGGGTTCAAGCCCCTGAAGATGCTGCAGGGAAGAGCTTGGGTTTCTCCGGACACGTCGGAAGGGCTAGAGTTATTTGCTAGCAGAGGATGTACAAATCCCATGCATAATTCAGCCGCTGCCGTACAAATCATCCCGCTAGTAAAAGCCTTTTCGGAAAGCACGATTTGATCACAACAAACTTTGACCTAAATGTGCCGCAGCCGACAGCCCCGTATGGTGGGATTTAAACTTTTGCCATTACTTCCTTCTGAGAGGCAAAGTGAATGTAGGTCACCCCCCTTGCTTGTTTGTAACGAGGCTAATTCTGATTTCATTCATGTTGCATCCTCGAGTTTGAGATGGGGAAAAAAATGGGAGATTTGTAACGGCAAGTCAGCCTCAAAGTCATTCTTCTTAAATCCCATCTCGGAGCAAAGGATGTGGTTTGATGTTGCGTCCCAAGGCAACATCGATGGTGTCATTTAATATTCAGGCTACGAAAGGAATACAAAGTTTTCCTTCTTTCCCTTTTTATTTAGATTGCAGCGTTAAGCAGTTGAGCTGAATGAACAGGCCTGTGTCCGCGGCTTTTGGAGCGATTAACAAAAAAGCCTATTCTGGGCGAGTGAGCTGCGCGCTCTGCGTGAGGCTGCTGCTTCAGGGACAAAGAGGGGAAGTGGCTGAACACGAGGTTATTAGTTTGTCTGGAGCTTCTGTGCAAGCACGATGGCATAAACAGAGCCGCTTGTTTGTTGATCTCTTCTGCGATGGCAGCTCAGGGCAAGCTGCTGCATTCATCTATTTATTGCCGAAGCAACTAGTGGTTTTTTCCCAAGACTGGGATTCTCTTACGCCGTGCACAGTACAGCTGTGTTGCCTCTGCAGTAAATAGCTGCGCGGTCCAAATGGCCAAGAAAAAAGTTTGGGAGAGAGGAACTACTGCTGTGTGTGTTTGGCTAGAGAGTGGTGGGCAGATAATGGTGATTCCCCCTCTGGTAATTGTTTGGAAATAACTCTGCCTCCTGGCCACACGCTGGATTTAAGGGCAGAATTGAGACAGGAGGGGGGAAAAAGGTGTTGGTCCTTCCTTTGAAGATAATGGCCATGATGCGCAGAGGGACTAAATGGCTTATTTTAGCTGTGTTTGCCAGCTCAAGGAGTCTAAGACTGTGCCAAGGAATGAACCTCTGTTGTCCGGGGTCTAGACCAGAATCTTAAACAAGAAAAACAGACTGTGCTGGAAAGGCACGTGCTGAAGCTCTCCAAGGGCTGAGCACCGCGTTCTGGTGGTGTTAAACCACCACAGGCTGCTGGTTTCAATACGGGAGGCAGGAGAGACCTCTAAACCCTCATCTGATCTGCTTGGGGGTGGAGGCGACCCGCTCTGCCCGTCACCGGGAGCAGCCCTGCAGGGCTCCTCTGCGTCCCGTCCGGGGCTAAACAGCGTGGGAGCAGCCCGCATGGAAAAGGATTTATTAGCCCCGTTTCTGCGTCTGCTTATGTGTCTCTCCCAAAGGCCATTGCTTGAGCCAAAAGGCCCACTTGTTGAGAAATTACAACTTTTATTGCCTGTTGTTCTCGCTGAAAATAAACACGGGTGCTCAGCCAGGCTGGTGGGAGGGGAGGGATTCAGCTTCATTCAGCATCTTTGCCCTGGGCGTGTGGATCCAGGGAGCGGAGCAGGCGCTCGGCGGGACACAGGCAAGGGAGACAACTGAGCGTTTCTTCTTGGGGACCCCTGTGTTAGGAACGACTTTATGCTACAAAATTGCCCTTGCAACTCACTGGGAGCAGGGAGACCCCTAACCTGCCCCGTGGTCCTGCCTGGTGTCCACTTTCGCAGGGCGGGAGTTACAGTTCAAAGAAAACTTGCCTGCACCCTGTCTGCAACTGAGACATTCAGGGTAGAAGTTCAGGGGAAGGTTTCCTGATGCCCCGGTTTTCTGTGTTTCTCCTTCCTTCTCATGTCTCTTCCCCCCCTTGAAGCTGGACACCAAAACACCTTTGAATGAGCTCGTGTTGAGATTCTGAATTTCCCAGCCTGGTATTTCTTATCCAGCGCTAACCTACCTGTTCTGGGGGTGCTCAGGGGGCCGCTAATTATTTTGGTAAGCACGAAGGGCTCCCCAGGTCTGGCTAAAGGAAATGGATGTGTCACTGTTGCTAGGCAGGCTCAGTCAAAACGACATGACAAATTGGCCTTAAATATGCTGAATTCAGTATAGTAGTATTTGTGGAGAACAGCCATTATCTTCGTATATTTGACAAAAGTTAATTGTCTCTTACATTGACAAAATCAGTGTAGTAGTCAGCCTGTCCCTGTACAGGGGAGGAAAAAAAAATCCTTCATTTATAAGCGATTCATTAAGTAGCATTAAAGCTGTCTCTGAAGACAAAATAATCTTTTTAAAGAGGACTCAAGGTACCGAGAAGGAAGATTAATGCCTCAGCTATTTTTCAATTATGCAAGCTTTCGTTTATTATAGTATACCTGGATTAACTCTTACTAAGCTGCGTGCTTTGGTAGGTAGGGTCGGGAAGGGGGATGTTTCATGCCACTGCACGAGTCCTGTGCTCAGTGATGGACGAGCAATTCTCTGCACGTGGCTGCTGTGATGGGTGCGAGCGGCACAGCAGGAGGGTGCCAGGCGCTGCCCCTCTAAGCCTTGCTGTTAGCAAAGCTATTACGTTTTTGCAAAAGGAGTGTTTGAAAAGCATTTATGGTGCTTGAATATTTTGCACTGATTGCATTCTTGGTCACCCTGTTTGGGTGTGTACATGTACATAGTCTCCCCGGGGTGGTTTGTGTGCTGAAGGGCTCTGGTTTCTGGCCCCAATTCAGTTGCCTTCCCCTGTGATCGCATTCAGGGTCCTTGCACAATCAAATGAGCCTGAATTCTTCTAACACACTGGGGATATTTTTATTTCAGTATGATTTACGTCAGAGGTTCCGGTAAAGCGTAATTAAAAAGGTCTTATTGATACCTCTACCTTCTTTTTTTTTCCTTGCCACTGCTTCCTAGAGTGCTAGCCTTTTCTTAATTGAAGCAGTGAAGAGTCCATTTAGCAGGAAGGTGGGAGGAAACAGCCTGAAAATCATTCATCTAAATCACTCCACCGATGAAGACAGTTGCTCACTACATCCATCATAATTTCTTCTAAGCGTCTGATGAGAGGTTAGTTGCTGTAACTATGCAGATGCACACATGCCTGGTGGAGCTATGCAGACCTTCCCATTTAGGGCAGTTGCACCAGGCCATGGAAAAAGACTGCTTTTTGCAGGTATAAATTATGCACCGAAAGAAGTTACCAGATGAAAAGCCATTTTTCTGTTTTTCCAGTTGCAGCGGTTTCATAAAATGCAACCCCCTCTACCTCGCACTGCTGTGCTAGCAAGTTGGGGTTTTTTTAAGCATAAGTGAGGCCAAAATCTTCACTGGGCAGCTTTGGTGCTCCCGTAGGTGCTCTTGTCCGGGACAGCACCAGCACAACCCCCCCCTGCCCTGCAGCTGGTATAGGGTCAGTGGGGTTCAGAAGTTTGCATTAATATTTTTCCCATTATTCAGCAATCAACTACTGTTCACTGTCACTAGGCAAAACCAGTTCCCTGTGGGATGTCCCAGCTTGGTGGCCTCCACGATGGAAGGAGCTGGAAGACAGCACTAGCAGGTTTGGTGCTAGCAGAAGGTAAATGTTCTGGGTACAGGTTTGCTGGGGCTCTTGAAAGCTTCCAGAGCAGGGGAGAAGCGATAGCATTGCAGACACCTTTAAGCAAAGCACTCAGAAAGGCAGCTGTTTCCTTGACTTCAAACCCCATCTTCATTAATTTCAAACCATGTTTCTGCTAGCAAGTCCAAGACACCTGCATATAAACTTCAGGTCCTCTGAAGTCACATCCCAATTCTCTGAGTCTGAAATACATCTGAGAGCGTCTTAAAAATGGTGCAAACAGCTGCCAGAACAGAGCGGTGTGAAGGTGAAAGGTTCTGAAAGGATGCGTCCACGTGAGCTGCTCCTGCCCCTGCTCCTGTACCGCAGGTAGGTCCTGAACATAGACCAGCCAAAAGTCTGTGAACAAAATTATTTGGTTTACACAGGGAAAATATTTGCAAAACTATGCAGAATTCAGTGCACACTGTCAACCAAGAAGCCCAAAGAAACCAAACTTCAAGCCAAAATGATCTCTTTGACATTTTGAAAATGCATGATTTTGATCATTATCTTCAAAAAACCCAT
>NW_009191254.1:0-905 GCF_000690835.1 Fulmarus glacialis | reverse complement strand
GGAAAGAGTAAAAAGCTGCTTAAAGCAGCTCGGCTCAGCCAAGGCCTAAGTGCAGGTGTGGGGCGGCTTTGACCCCGGGCCACCGTGCCGGAGCAGACCCCGTTTGCTGCTCCTTTTGGCTGTGCCTCGCTGCTGGCGGGGAATAAGCCATCAAAGCATTTGCTTTTAGCTTGGTTATTGAGTCGCTCAACCGGGCAGTTGTAAAACCCCCAGGCCGGGTTGTGACACAGCCTTTACAGTAGCTCGGGCACTTTGACCTGCACGCAGAGAAGTGGCTTTGGGCCGAAGCCAGGGGAGGTGCCGCTGGGAGGTGGGCAGCCTCGGCGCGCCCCTGCCCTCTCTCCTGCCCCCACCCAGGCCCTAGACAGCATCACGGCTGATCTCTACAGCCCACAGAACCTATTTTCTGGGTTTATTTTCTAAAGAAAGCTATGAATTCCTGTGGTTGCTGTAGTGCAGCTGCAATCTGACCACAGGGGCTTGGTCTCTTCTTGCTCCTGCTGGTGTGGAGTAAAAGCACAAAAGGTGCCTGGAAGGCTCAGTTTTTTTTGGAGGGAGGTGAAAATCCCTGCGGAGGGCTGCGTTCCCGTGGCCGAGAAGCGTGCAAGTGGGCTGCTGAAGTTGAAATTATTGCTGGGGCTTCTGCATCGTACACATTAGAATCAGTAAAAAGCATTAAAATGAAAATGAATCGTTTTGTTCTGACATAATTGGTTGAAAAATTTCTTGCGAGGATGAGTTTGGCTCAAGGGTGGCTGGCTGTGACCAGCAGCAGGGGGCTGGTGGCACGCCGGCTGCGGAGCTGCGGGACAGCGTTTGCGGTGGGAAACAAAGGCGAAGAAAACCCTTCCGCGACACGGAAAATATGCAAAACTTCACCTCGTAATTTCTCCCTTTTCGGTACC
>NW_009191253.1:3538-3942 GCF_000690835.1 Fulmarus glacialis | reverse complement strand
TTCGCGCCACCCTTCAGCCGGATCCGCGGCTGCAGGGGAGCGGGGTCAGGGCGTGGTACGGGACAGCACGGTACGGCACCGTGCTGAATGGGGTGCTGCGGCACAGTGCAGCACAGCGTGGCGTGGCATGGTGTGGCACAACGCAGTGCAGCGCACAGGTTGCTGGCCATGACCCCTGGGATGTGCAGGGACAGGACACCATCCCCACCTCCTCCATGAGTTGGTCACCCAGGGACCCGCGCACCCGAGAGCGGGTGCAGCCCAGGGGACAGAGCCCTGCAGCTGTGGGCCACCGCAGGGCTCGGCCCCCTCTCTGCGGGGCTCACCTGGCTCTGCTGCTGTTGGCGCTGCTTCTTCTTGTGGGCATTGCCAGTGGGGAAGAGGGGCCCCAGCAGGCAGGGGCG
>NW_009191253.1:3070-3330 GCF_000690835.1 Fulmarus glacialis | reverse complement strand
CTGACGACGGCGGGCATGCCGGCCCCGCAGGCAGCGGAGGCGTTGCCCCGGTAGAACTCGAAGGTGCACATGGAGAGGTGCACCTCTGTCCCCGTGCAGGACACAGAGTGCAGGCGGTAGTTGAGCTGCTGCCGCTCTGTGAAGAGCCTGCAAGGAGAGAGGAGCCCTGAGACGTGACCACCATGGCCAGACGGCAGCAGCGGGGTCGGTGGCCACCCTGCCTGTGGCTGGGCTCGCGGGCCGGGTCCCCTGCAGCGGGC
>NW_009191253.1:0-2769 GCF_000690835.1 Fulmarus glacialis | reverse complement strand
CACGGGGACACGCACGGCTCCGGCGGCACTGAGCGGGGCTCCTGGCACTCAGGCTCTCCACTGGAGCCATTTACCTCTTCTTGGACCCTACGTCCTCCCTGCGCTTTTGTTTAGGCTGAGATTTGGAGGCCAGCCTGGAAAACAGAAAACAACCGTCAGGGAGCCCAGGGCTTCAGGCTGTCACCTCCGCCAGCTGCAGTGACACAGGGAGCACAGCCTGCCCCAGCTGTCACTGAAGAATGACTGGGCACCTTGGCCTCCCAGGGAGAATCATGCATGTCCCCTTTGTGTCATGCATGGGTGCAACGGCATCATCTGCTGCCAGCAATGTGACACAACTGCCCGCCACAGCAATGATGCAGTTTCCTGCCCACATCCCACCAGGAAACCGTGCCGGATGCAGCAACATCCCGTGCTGCCTGCTCACACAGCAGAAGATCAAACACCACTGGCAACGATTTGATCTGTCGGGTACAAGCGAGGTGTGCCCATGTCCTTGTGCAGACACCAGACAACGTCACTGCGCCGTGCTCCACGGGGAGCAGGACGCCCAGCAAGCACAGCACCGAGCAAGCAGCGCAGGCGGCGGGTGCTCTCCCCAGTGCCACGGGGCACGGTGAGACTCGCTGCAGGCTTGCAAGGACCCACTGCCAGCGAGGGGAGCTCCCTGGGCGCACGCTGAGCAGTGCGGGGAAGAGGAGGCCGCCCAGGGCCTGGCGCACACGTGATGTACGTACGGTCCCAACATGCTCAAATGCTTTGCTTCACTTGGGGAGGAAGATGCCGAGCAGGGCCAAAACCCCAGGGACCCCAAGGCGTGAAGAGCGGAGAGCCCCAAAACAGGGCAGGGGACTGACACCCCCCAGGGACAAGGCAAAGGCAAAACCAAGTCCGGCAGCTGACGGCTGACGGCAGGTTCGTGTCAGCCCGCACAGCCCAGCAAGCCCCAGGACACAGCACAGGACTGCCAGGAACTGGGATTCAAATGGCCGGACGGAGGACATCAGCGCCCATTCGCACTCATGAACCACATCTCGATCCTGCACCCCGTTCTGGGTCCCCAGTACAAGAAAGACATCAGCTAAGCAGTGCGAGCTCTGGGGAGGGCCACCGAGACAGTCTGGGGCACGGGGCCGCTCCAGCCGGGGGCCGAGATGGCTTCGGGGGCTCTGGCAGCAGCTGACCTGCGCCGGTAAGGGGCTGTCAGGGAGCCAGAGCCCGGCTCTGCCAGCCAGGGCAGGGAAGAGCACGAGAGAAAACAGGCGTGACTGGCAATGAGAGCTTCAGACTCGGGGTAAGGAAAACTTTTTCCCCATGAGGGCTGTTCAGCATTGCAGCCAACTGGATGACGTCCTGGGCTGACCCACAGCTGGCCCTGCCTCAGGTGGGGGGTTGGACCGGGACTCCCCAAGGTCCCTTCTAGCCTGGATTAGCCTATGACCCCATATACGACTGCAGCCGTGCAGCCCCCAATTGATCAGCGCCAGCAAACCAGCATGTGGCTTTCAGGAGACAGCTCCTGCTCTGGGCAGAGGGAAGGGAGCAGGCTGCAGCCTCGTGGACTTCACAAAGCATTTCACCCAGTGCTGCAGGGGAAATACCCGCTCGTTGGAAAAAGGGCAGTCAGCACCAAACCAGACAAATAACAGCACATTGCAGTGAGTGGGACCTGTGGGTGAGGGTTTGAGGAGGCCCCACGGGCTGACCCCGCCTGGATTTCCATCACCAGCGCAGGCACGGCTGCAGGAGCTGGCGACGACGCCTGTTGGGGACACAAAGCTGGGAAATGTCACAATGAAGAGCTTGGGATGGGTTCAGAGTGTGGGGCGCCTTCGGCACCAGGGAAAGCAGTGGGACCAGGGCAAGGTCGTGTGCTGGGGACGGAGCAACGTCTCCGTGCGGCAGTAGGCTCAGGCGAGAGGTGCCATGCCGTAGCCCACAGAGGATGGGCTCTGGCTCGCTCCACCCACCACCAAATCTGGCAGCAGGGTTCAGGGACGGAGGGAATGGGCAGCCAGACTGTCCCTTAGGACTGGCAGAAAAGCAGCAAGAGTGAGTGGGCAAGAAATCCCGAGCAGAGGCAGCGCTCATGACAAGAACACGCACGCGCACACCCCCTGCCACACCACGCCCATCACACCAGCGCCCAGCACTGCTAGCACTGCCATGCCCTACACCCGGGTGCCCAGCACCACTAGCACTGCTGTGCCCGTCACACCGGTGCCCAGCACCGCTAGCACTGTTGAGCAAGCGCTCTCATGCCCGTGCCAGCCCACCCTGCCAGCCCACCCTGCGGGGAATGGAGGGGTGCGCAGCCTTTGCAGCTTCCCCACCGCTGCTTTCTGCAGAAAGCAGCCCATTTCCACGGTCCTCCCTCCCCATCCGCCGGGAGAGACGGCTCCACTCCGAGGCCTCCTGGTCCGCGTGAGGCCGCAGCACAGGACACCACAGCCCTCTCCGCGCCTCCCAGGGGATCCTGCCCACAGTGGGCCTGCGCTGCAGACCCTGAGCCCTGTGCCAGGACGCCTGCCTGGTGCACGGGGTGGGGACCGCTCCGCCTGGGGCATGGCTGGCCTGGGAGAGATTGTCTCTCGCGGGGGAACAGGGGACCCCGGCACGCAGAGGCAGGTCCCACCGGGGTGGGATTCATCCTGCCTGCCCAGCATAGCCTGGGCCCTCGGTCTGCTCTGTCCGGATCCATTTGCGCCAGGATCCGTTCCGACAGCAGAGACCGGCAGGGCCGGACAGCCCAGCTCTGCCGAGGGCTCA
>NW_009191252.1:3932-4297 GCF_000690835.1 Fulmarus glacialis | reverse complement strand
TGCGGCGGGGGGGGCGGTGCGGCAGCGCGGTGCTGCTGGGCTGGAGGGGACTGCAGTTGGTGGCACCGAGCAGAGCACGCTCCGGCATCCTTTTAGGGTGGGGGGGTACCACGGCCAGCCCCGGGAGTGCTGGGGGGGACATGCCCTGCCGCGGGGCCATAGGATGGGGGGCTATGGCACGAGCGTGGGGACAGTCTGCCTCGTGCCAAGAGTGAGATGGGTCCCCGGGGAGGTCGGCGGTGCCGTGCTGCCCCTTGCTCGGGGGAGTAAACCCCGGCCCACGGTGCCTGGAGATGGCTGCCGTGGGTCCAGGGTCTCCCACCCCGCCTGTCTCTGGCCCAGCCGAGGTCCCGCGGAGCAGCACG
>NW_009191252.1:1527-3845 GCF_000690835.1 Fulmarus glacialis | reverse complement strand
TGAGATATAAGGATGGGGTATCGCGTTTCCAGAGTCGGATCCTTCTTTGAGGTTAATAAGACAAGACAGACAATCACTGCTGCTTGATCCAGGGAGTGCTGTGTGAGTGAGTCTATTAGTGGGCTGATGAGTAATCAGCTATGTTGGGGACCTGCTGAGGGGAGGAAAAAGTTGTTAACGTGACTCAACTGACCCCTCTCCGCAGAAGTTAGTGTGTCTTTTCTGAAATGCCACAGGTGGATTATTCCACGACTTGGATGTGGAGCCGGGAAAGCATGGCAGGATATTCCTCCTTGCTTGCCAGCTGGAGTCACGCGCTGGTGATGAGCCACCGGCGATGGGAGAGGGGACGCGGAGGGAACGAGCCTAACCCCGGCTCGGCGTGAACCGAGCCCATCTGCCTGCTCGTCCTTCAGTGACTCCGTTGAGGGGCTTTTTAGGTCTTTCCCGTGGCAGGCTCTCTGTGCACGCAGCGACACTGCAGGCTGGCTCAGCATTTCCATGCTCAGCTCCTGCGTTTTCAGGGTTCCTCCGTGTCCCTGCCCCGAGGCCATCTTCTTCGCCGAGGTGGCAGGGATGGGGTGGGCTCGCTTCTCCCGGTCCCCGTGCGGAGCAGGGAGGAGGTGACAGCTGGGTGATGTGGGATGCCGTGAGACACCGAGTCCCACTTTCCGAATGTGGGCCGTTGCCTCCTGAAGTGCAGGAGGCAGCTCTCCCGGGAGATCAGGTGTTGTGAGACTCGTGACTCCACCATGCAAATGTTGGAGGCTGTGAATAATCACGTACTTGTGCAGGGAGACTCAGCCCCGCGTGGGCTTGGAGCATCCTGCGGCCAGGCAGGAGGCAGCCGAGCCCGGGTCTCCTGCTCTCCCAGCTGGGTCACCGGCAGCTCCGGACCTGCCTGCTGCTGGGGCACAGCGAGGGGCCAGGAGGAGAGCGGCATAGACCCGCACGCCTGGAAGCCCCTTTTTCAGGTCAGCCCCTCTCCAGCGGTCAGGTTCATCAGGGCATAAAGCAAGCCCATGCCTCTTCTCCTGAGGTCCGTGCCCTAGCCATCCCCCAGAGCCGGAGGCTACCCAGGGTCAGCTTTTTTGGGTATTTTTGCTGCCCCGTCTGAAGACTGAACCAGAACCTCGCTGCTCCGAGGGCTGGAAATCTCTGAATTTCCAGCCTGGTCCTGTAGCTCATTCCCGCTTTTCTTGTGCTGATACCCAAACCTAAACCTCTGTCCCTGATCCTGAGAGCCAAGTCCCAGGGAGCCGGCAGCAGGGCTCGACCGGGGCTGCACCTCTCCCAGATGATCCTGGGGATGGGGAGATGTGCGATGGGGAGAGCTGCATCCCCCAAGCCTCTTGCCCTTGCGCTGATCTGAGGACTCCTGCCTCATCTGTCCAAGTTTTCCAAAAAAACCCCAAAAGCAAGGACATTTTTATTCCTCTTGTTAGGCAAAGCGGTAAATTTATCGCTGGGCAGTTGTCAAGTGACTCAGCTGTGCGTGGTAGTCTGTGCGGTGGGGCGGAGGGCAAGGGCAGTCTTACCGAGTCCTGGTCTGCAATGATTTTTTTCCTCTTTCCATCGCCTTTTGAGCCGGGGAGACCACAGGGATCGCCAGGCCAGCGGCATGAAAGATGAATATGGCTCAGGCCAGCAAAACGCCGCTGCCAGAGCTACTCCACCTTGGAAAGAGGAGGGATTCACCTGCGAGGTGGGAAGGAGGCTCCAGGGTCACCTGCATCCCATGGGAGCTGCATCGCTGTGCCCTGCGGGGACGGGGACGGGGCGTGCATGGCTCTGGGACACGCGTGGCTCGTTCGGCTCCGGCTCGTTTCGGGGCCGGTCCCCGCTCGGGACGGCTGGCTGCCTGCCTGCCTCCCACGTGGCGGGCAGGAGGTGGCCGTCGCCGAGGACCTGGGTGCTCCTTGCCTTCCCTTGCTGCGTGCTGCCTTCGCCCGCTCCCAGCTCTGCCACCGCAGACTGACGTGAAAGTACACGGAGTGCCCTGTTCATGTAAATAAACCCAGCTATAAATAGAGAGGGAGAGAAGTGTGAAAACAGTGGGGAATGGATTTCATAAAACCAGCAAATTAGTCTGGGCCGTCGCCGAGGACCTGGGTGCTCCTTGCCTTCCCTTGCTGCGTGCTGCCTTCGCCCGCTCCCAGCTCTGCCACCGCAGACTGACGTGAAAGTACACGGAGTGCCCTGTTCATGTAAATAAACCCAGCTATAAATAGAGAGGGAGAGAAGTGTGAAAACAGTGGGGAATGGATTTCATAAAACCAGCAAATTAGTCTGGAGAAATAAGGGTGCGGCAGCCGTGC
>NW_009191252.1:1083-1453 GCF_000690835.1 Fulmarus glacialis | reverse complement strand
GGGCTCAGCAGTACGGGAGCGGGGCTGGGTCCTCCCCATCTACCATGGGCTCCTGATGCCTCCCAGGTTGGGCTGTGTCATCAATGCCCTTCATTATTTTTTTTTTTTCTGCTTGAAATTGTGGCAAAACCCAGCTAAAGACATGAAGATGGTCTGGCTGGTAGCATGGACTCCAGCTGAACCAGAATATATCGCCTCTCTCTGGGTGGGCAAGGGTGGATGGAGCTCTGCCGGCCTTGGGCTTGCTCCCTCACAGGCAGTCGGTGATGGCTGGGATTTTTCGGGTGCTTTGAAGCCGGCAGGACCAGAGCGGGGAGGGTGCTGGCCGAGGGGCGCTGGCCGAGGGGGTCCGCGCTCACGTGCCTGAACA
>NW_009191252.1:679-946 GCF_000690835.1 Fulmarus glacialis | reverse complement strand
GGGGCGCTGGCCGAGGGGCTCTGCCCTCCCGTGGCTGCAAACCTGACTTTCAGGAACCGGGCTGCAGCGACCCGGCTTGGCGTGCGATCCGAAGAGCAGCTTCAACAGCAAAACTGCCCCAACGCGAGGGTCGTCCTTGGCTCTGCCAACCCCGCCAACCCATCTTGCAGATTTGCAAGCTTTCAGTTCAGACCTGAGGACTAAGAGCTGAGTCAGACTTTTACGAGGTCTTGGATTTTGCTAGGGAAGCAAAGCGCCCGGGAGCTG
>NW_009191252.1:0-227 GCF_000690835.1 Fulmarus glacialis | reverse complement strand
AGGTGGGCTGAGGCGGGAGGGCACGGGGGGACTTTCTATTTCCTCCCGATTTTCCATCGGAGCGGACCCCAGTTCTCTCTTTTCACACGGAGGGCTGTGCTCAGCAGGACACAAAGGGACACAGTGGGGGGGACAGGGTGACACGGAGGTGGCAGCAGGGGGTTAGGGATGGGGGCAAGTGGCGTAGAGGAGGAGCAGGGGGAGGTGACACAGGTGGTGGCAGGGGG
>NW_009191251.1:636-1345 GCF_000690835.1 Fulmarus glacialis | reverse complement strand
GGCATTACAGCCACAAGCCATCGCCGTACGCGCACGGGGAGCACCTCACCCCCAGCAGCCCCGGCCTTTGGGGCGCGTGGGGGGGACCAAGGAGGGAAAAGTGGATTTCCAACATTTCTGAGCTCGCCTCACTTTCTCTCACCTCGCTTCACCTCCTCTGCGCGGCCCCAGGCAGTTTGAATTCGAGCATCAATAACCTCTTGGGGAATTTCGCCCTTCCCCGGCATAAACACCAGCACCAGGAGGCTGCTGAGCGTTTAGGGAACGAATCAAAGCCGATGGAAACTTCCCAGGGCAAAATAACATTTGCTCCAAGCCAGGCAAAAGCCAGGCAAAGCGGTGGCCTCCCGCGGGGCTAACGGTTATATAACGCTGCCGAGAGCTTAACGATAGAGGCGGGGAGGGGAGCCCGAAGGCTCTCCCGAGGTGGTCCCCGAGGACTTACCCGCAGACTGGTGATGGATGGCTGGATGGATGCGCTGGGTGATGCTGGCCACGTCCTGGAGGCAGAGGGTCACCCGTGGCTCGTCCAGCAGCTGGGTGCAGCCTGCAGGAGAGAGGGAAGGGAAATGGGAATCCGCATCGGCACCCGCGTGAAGACGCACCCGCGTCCAGACGGGCAGGAGAAATAACCAAGACTGAGAGCGGGACCGTCCCCGTCCCCGTCCCCATCCCGCACCGGCTGCCCCACGGCGGCAGGTCCAGCCCG
>NW_009191251.1:0-540 GCF_000690835.1 Fulmarus glacialis | reverse complement strand
TGCAGGACCGCTTCAGCAGCGGAGATCTGCTCTTCGAAACCCCGAATGCTCTCAGCAAGAGCTGCAGCCTCGGCACCACGGTACAATTACACCATCCCTTTCACTGCCACCATCCCCGGGAGCAGGACCCAACACGTCCTGACCCCCCCCCGAAAGCACCGACGCGCTCCCCGGGGCGCAGGGAGGCATTTGCAGGAGCAAAACGAGCCATCGCAGGCTGCGGGGTGAGATGGATGCGCTCTATCTCGGGGGGGAAAGGGGGAAAAATGAGAGATTTGCACTACTTTCTAGCCAAAAATAAAGCTAAAAGAGGAACAAAAGCACAAAACAAAAGCTCCTACCCTGGCACAGACCGTTACCAGCACGGAGAGCGGCTTTCTCTAAAGGGCTCTGGGAAAACTCAAAGGTTTTCATGGCGCTGGACTGACCCTTCCCTCTCCAAATATCATATAAAACCAAATATAAACATCATATATAAACACATACAAACACGCAGCCATCAGAGCCAACGGTTACTACGTTGGTGCCCACCGAGGCAGC
>NW_009191250.1:0-665 GCF_000690835.1 Fulmarus glacialis | reverse complement strand
CGCAGTGCGAGCTACTACCTGGATCGGGGCTAGATGTTCTTCTTTTGTGACATGCTTAATCATGTCTGCGATACTTGACCCCGCTGGCAGTGATCGTAGGATCTCTTTGGTTGCCAAATTACACTGCTGGCGTAAGCAATCTGCAACACCATCTATGAGGGAGACCACGGCAGAGTTAAGCCCTTCTTCTGCAATTGATTTAACGAGCGCTTGTATATCTTTAGGGTTTATTGGCGAGTGGACCCTCTGCCCCCCATCCGTCACTCGGACCGGGAACGCTAGCGTGGCCGATGGGACCCAATCGGCACACGCAGTCTTTATTTTCCTCCAGTCGGTGAGGGGGATTTTTTCTCTTCGCGGTCCCTTTTTATTTTGGATGGGAATGTTTTGGCTTTTGACTATATCTACTCCCATTTCCTCCTCCTCTGAGCTTGGATCAGTTACGAGCCACTCGTCCCAGCTAGCGTCTGCTCCGGAGTCGGAACTCGACTGACTGGTTACCTCCGGTTTCCGACCCCTTTTTGTGGATCAGTTCCGAGCCAGTCGTCCCAGCTAGTGTCTGATCCGCAGTCGGAACTCGACTGACTGCTTACTTCCGGTTTCTGACACCTTTTTGCCGGGCTCCGGCCCCGCCCACTTCTCCTGTGGGCGGGCCATTCCCTCCC
>NW_009191249.1:62343-64787 GCF_000690835.1 Fulmarus glacialis | reverse complement strand
ACTGTACCTGTCTAAGCCATGAGCTGCCAAAAATAACAAATAACAAATAGTACTTTTTCCTTCCAGAATGTATTAGAACTTCTTGCCACAGCAAGCACAGAGACACGATGTCTCATAAAACTTACCCTAAAATGAATAAAATTTGAAGATATAGATATATTAATAATATAGGTATATTAAAAAGCAATTTGCCCCATCATTCGTTAGTATGTCTATCAGTGGTTATTAAAAGCAGAGATCTAAATGCAACTCTGGTTCATGCAGTCCTTCAGCTACTAATTACAAGAAGAATATACAGGAGAAAAATTCTTCTACATTTTTTTTGTTCCCTACATTCTCTCCCCAGGCATCTGCTATTGGCCACTCTCAGCAAACATACTACACTGGTGAAATTTTTGTTCATATCCTCTAACAAGTAATACTCACTCCAGAATTTAAAAGGACAGAACTCTAGCTCCTCTTCTTACAGCACCTTGAGTCTCTTAACAGATGATAAGTATATATATAATATGACTGTATCATGAATTAAAATTCATATTTTGCCAGATAAAGAATTAAAATCTCTAGACACCAGTTCTGCTATAGTGACACAGTATTGTAAAGGCATTTTTATATTTTCCAGCCTGGGCTGATCCCTTTCTCTGCACAGCGAGGCTATGCCTCTACTTTCACCTCCCCTCTCAGAGGCGGGGCAATGCTGTGTGAATGACCTTCCCTACTCCAGGACTAACTGGGAGGGGTAGGAGATGTAGATGAGCTTCTTCACCCTTGCTAAAGCAAGGCAGGCATTAGCACTGTGGCATTGGCAGTAACATCCACCGGTCCTAGGAAAGAAGTGCGAAGAATGAGGTTCTGATAGGGTAGAAACGAGTGAGGAACAGAAAACAAGCCCCTTTGGACTCCCCTGCCTCCTTAGCTTTGTTCTTTCCACCTCTGGAAAAAGGACAGCCCCGTCCACACAACAACATCACAGTAGATAGGGAGAGGGATTTGGGGAAAAGAGGAGACAGAGTGAAAGAGCTTGCCACTCCCTACATGTAGCCAAAAAGCTCAGTGCTACCAACGTACTTGGAAGAATTCAGACTATTTTTATTCTGTATTCAGAAAATCCATAGAGACAGGTTTAATCTTAAAATCTAAGGCATACATTGTGTGCCAGAGATGATTGGTTCAGTTCTGCAGCTGAAGAACCCAGTAAGTCAAAAAAAGCCAACAGGCTCTGGGAACGGATGTTGTATGCAATGGGGACACATAACTCAATCCCTTAAAAATCAACACATCACATAAAATTCAACTGCAAGCTAAATATTACTCTAGTAACATACTAAAATAGTAGCAAGGGGGTATGGCATTATCTGGTAAGTGCTAACCGCTTGTACTGGAAGAGGAAGTTATAAGAGAATGGTTAGGTTTTGGGGGTAACAACTATACAAATGTGTAAATAAATGCATAGTTTTGTTTGCATGATATTATAGACTGGATAGTATCAAATGTTCTTGGGTGTAAACATTCATTTTAATGTTATCAAGTATATGTTTATATTTTTTAAAAGTCTGGTTGTTGGGTATTTTTTCTTTTTAAAGGTATTTTTCAGCACCAGTCATCGCAAGCACATTTCTTGTAATCCTCTGAGAAGAGTTCATGGTTATGATTTTCCACAAAAAAAAAAAAAAAAAAGGTAGCACTTTCTCTTACACATATGCTGGGAAGTAAGTGGGAGTGAAAATGTGAGGAATCTCTGCCACAAATATAACTGTAACTCGTTTGTTTCAGTATTGCCAAAATGAATACACTTCAAGTAAACGTGCATTTCTCTACAGAATTAGAATCACCTTCAGTCCCCAGCAACACAACCATACAATAGATGCCCAGTTTAAAAAGGTATTCATATCCTTTATTTCCATTTTCATGATTTTACAGGCAAAAAAACACTTCCAAGCTATATAGTAGCTATATAGTAGCTATATAGTAGCTATATAGTGCCATTGGAAGAGATTAGAAGAGATTGAGGACATCAGGAGTGTCCAAGAACTTCTGCATTAGCAGTTTTTTGTTACCCAAAACTCTTACTAATATGTTCCTAGGAAGCACAGAACAATTCCCACCTGACCATAAACCTGGCCATCAGCTTCTCTCAGGG
This sequence comes from Fulmarus glacialis, assembly GCF_000690835.1. NCBI lineage: Eukaryota > Metazoa > Chordata > Aves > Procellariiformes > Procellariidae > Fulmarus > Fulmarus glacialis. The sequence continues at coordinate 62,647 of NW_009191249.1, read as the reverse complement.
TATACAAGAAGGACACACCAAGACATATGTGAGAACTACATGTCACGAAGCTTTTGGGTGCACCCTTCCTGCACCCTGTCTTCAGCAATAGCCAGTCTCCAATGCTTCATGAGATACTGAGGATCCTCTTTATTCTACCTTTTCCATTTTTCCTGCTTTGTGACACTACTTGGGGAGGGTGGCATGGTTCTTCACACACACACTCTCTTTTTTTGATTGCTTTTGTTTTACTAGGCCCAGAAAGATGTACTTATTTCAGTACTACTGACCTCTGTCACTGAATACACAGTACTTCCACTGGGGT
>NW_009191249.1:35882-62312 GCF_000690835.1 Fulmarus glacialis | reverse complement strand
TTCAGCAGGTCTTATCTAGGCAGGTTCTATGTAGGACACTGCATTATATGAGAAAAAACATACGTTCCCTTCCTGCATTAATGTTCATACATCATTCTACAACAGTGGTCCTATTACAATAGATACAAGTATAACTATTCATTTCTCTCTACTATTTTAATCCTTCAAAGAGTTCTGGCTAAGGTTTTGTGTGAAATTCTGGTTTTATAAGGCTCCTCCTTTTTTGCTTTGGTAATTAGCTTATTTCCTCTGGAATAAGCACCTCTGCTCAGTTCTACCAAAAGGTATGCTTGCAGCATAGTTTCTACCCTGTATCTTACTTTTGGCACTCTGAAACTTTTCAGGTGAGAACCTATCAAGCTGACAATTGACAGAGCGTCTTTCAGATAATACCAGACTTTTCTCATCACCTTGCACTTACTGAATATGGGAAGGCAGAGATGAGTTACAGCCCTCCCACTTCAGACTCCAGTCTGAGCATTTACTTCAGGCCAGGATAAAAACTTGCCAAGAAGACACGTACACACCTCTGTGGACTTCGGAAGTCAAAAGATATTAAGATAAAGTGTTTCAGATAAAGAAACAACTTTAGTGAATATCGGTAACTCACAAGTGCCTGTACAGTCTCGGAAAGAAACTCCAGAACACTCCAGAACAATACCTCTGGTACTGAACCATGTGAGGGAAAGGAGATATGGAGCTAAGTGAAAGCCCTGGCCAAATGGAGACGGGGCTCCTGTAAGGAGGTGGATCAAAGAGAGCAACACATTACTACAAGGAATCAACACAGAGACTGTGATGTTCAGGAACTAGTTAAACTGCAAGGGATGTGTGCAGAGAAAGGGAGTATCTGAAGAGCCATCTACACTTCCAGCTGCTGTTGCACAGAACTTTTGGGAGTTTGTTCAGCTTCTCAAGCAGCTCTTCTGTACTAATAAATTCCTGAAGCTGATGGGAGGCAAATAAAAGTGCTCTGCCACAGGTGATAGATGCCTGGGGAGCAAGGCAGCATCCTGCTGAGGAAAGGTAACTACTGTCTTCAGAGTAATTGTTAAAGAGGCATCAAAATGGGAAAGCGGGTAAATGACCCCGCTAACAGGCATCATCCCCAGTACAGGCACCATCCCCAGTACAGGCACTTCTATCCCAAATCCAGCAGAGCTTCTATTTGTGATTCTGCTCCTCTGTCTCCAGGCTCTTCTCTTGAAGTCTCCAACTGATGAGCTCTCTGTTCAGCGAAGTAGGGCTTTACATGGAGTTACTCTGCACTAAGGTCACTAACTGTACTGAACCTGCTGGCTAAGCTTTGACACAGCTTCTGTCATCAGCTTCTTTTTCACTGTGATATTTTTAAATATAAAGTTTGGAATCAGAGGAGAAGGGTAATAATCACTTCCTTAGCTAACCTAGGCCAAGGTAACAGTTCTCAGATATGAAAATGTGATTCGTCATGTTAATACTGACATGTAATGATTGTGGTATTTCATATCTAAGCCTTCATTCTTTTTTCAGAAATTATATATTGCTAGAATAAAAATGAACAGAAAACCAAAAAAAAAGAAAAACATTGGCACATAATCATAGTTGAAATAATGGATTACAAAGAAAATTAAGGAACTAAACAATTTCCCATCTAAGGCTTATACAAAGTGTAGTTGATTTACCAAAAAAAAACCCAACGTACAAACCTACAGACAAAAGCCTTGAACTCTGAGGATGTTCTGAAAGCACACAGATAATTTAAGATTTCTCAAGCAAGACACATCTGCATCCTTAACTCTGTCCCATTGGGATTGTCATTATGACACAGACATTAGACCATTAACATTTAGTTAACAGACACCTGAAACATAAATGTCATTTTCTTCTCTGTCTAACCCAACTCCACTTAACATTTTCCTTCACATGCAGTTTAGTATGACCAATGTACTATCAGTCATCCATGAGGCTAGTTCATCTTGCTGAGCAAGATCCTATTTGACATTAAGCTTTTCCCTGTTGTTTCCTGAGTACGATAAGCTGTGTGATAATTAAGATAATTAAGCAGGTTAAAAGTATATCAGAGAATTTCCTAATATTGATTTCTGTCAGTTGACAGAGATCACAAAAGGCGTTCCTTCCAGTGCTTCAGCTGGGGCTTAAACTCTGATGTTTATAGAGAGCGCACAGCTCCAAAGAGGAACTGTTAAATATCCATAACCCATTTTGTAGCCAGATTTCTTTTGTAGAGTCTATATTGAAAACGAAATAACTCACACAACCATGCACACGTACACACACACAGAGCTTCAGGTCACGCTTCAATTATCACAAAAAATTTAGAGAGAGGCATCAAGCAGAGACGTCCCTGCCTGAATCACAGCTTTAGATTTTCCAAAGTATCCAGGGTAATGTTATTTCAGCCTCATGACCTTGTCATGTCTTATTGTTTGATGTTTCTAGAATGCAAAACAGTCTAATACAATTCACAACAAATACTACGTTATTCATTAAAGTATTACCTTGTGCTGAAAAGAGGGGGCAGACTACAGAGCAGTTACTGAGAAGTCTGATGTGCTGCAACAAGGAAAAAATGCTTGAAATTCCTGAGTCCTTCAACTGTGCATGGCAATAATTTATGTGTTGAAGTCAAAGGATAACAAATAATTTCTGGGGTTTTATTGTCTTGTTTCTTTGTAATTACAGCAACCATAAGTGAGTAACTGGTGCCCAGTGAAAATTTACTCTGTTGCTATGGTTATTTCAGGTAGTTGTAGAGCTATTAATCTCCAAAGACATAAACCAATATTAATGCTATATCTATAAAATATTTAAGAAGTAATTTTAGTTTACAATGTTTTATAAGCAGTTTATGGGTCACAGCCTTACTGAAGAACTGACTTAAATTTGCAAGTGAAGTCGCTTAATACATCTGTAACCTATATACTTACTCCCACGCTTCCCACTTTTTAAAGACCCTACTTTAGAAATCATACTGACCTTCTAGGAGGTCAGTCCATGGAATCTTTCAGTACTAACTTTTCAGAAACTTATATAGCAATGTCTATACTAATTTTATACTTTAATGGTTGTTGTGAAAGAGTATAACTGAATTTTTTTTCACTGACTCTTTTGCCTAGGATAAAAGATTATTCACTTGTTTACACGGAGCGTATTAGAAGCTACTGATATACAGGGAAGTAATTTACTTTTATTGAAGACAAATGAGCACAATTTTTTTTAACAGCATAACAAATCTGTGTGACAGGAACAATATATTCTCTGAATGGCTAATCTCTCCATTCAAGGAGATTGATGATAAGTGTACTTCGTTAACACATTTTTACAGGTACAGTTCTGTATTAATGTTAGTGAATAACACAGGCCATATTGTTAATGCAGTAAAGCTTGAGACTGTACATCTCAATCTTGTCTACTACTACAATAAATTCACATTGCAAAAAATACAAGTAGAAATACTGACCACTAACATTTTAGTATTACTGAAATTTTATGGCAAATCTTACAAAACTTCTTTTTGGATCATGTAAACATGGAAGAATACTTTTTGCTTTCTTTAAAAAGTTCTGAATCCTCAGGGCCATAGAGAAGACCTTTCGTACGCAGCCAAACTGCTATTCAAAAAACAGATGGTGCAAAAGAATTGCTCCAAAAGTATTTTTAATCTTAGAATTTAAAGGCTTCTTTGGGTGCCTGACTCAAAACATCTGAGCTCATGGTATTGGAATACTTAGTTATAGTAAGCGATATAACGAAAAATGTTAACATTAGACCTCCTCCAAATCTTGGCATTATCTTCCCTACATAACTAAAATATGTAATGACTAAAAGACATTCATCAAACAATGCTGACTTCTTTTTTCAGTATCATAAGGAAGACAGAGATTCTGTTTAATTAGTTACTTAAATCAGGTTTGCAACTGATTTGCACTGGGGAAACAAGATAAAAGTTTTTTAAAAATTGCAAAAACAAGACAGAGGTTTTATAAATGTGTTTGGCTCAACATTTTTAAGATAAATCTTTATAGTTGATCACTGTACAATGAAATACACATAAAAACATAAATCCATATTTTTTTCTTTTGCCATAGTTATCAAGGCTTTTAATATTTAATATGCTGGTTTGGGTTTAAATCCTAAAAAAGATACTATTTTCACAGTTGGGCAACAATACCATTCTTCTCTCAACTCATATTCAACCACAGTAATGACACTTTCCTGATTACCTGCTTATCACAAAGGGTATTTTTTATCTGGCTTAAATGTCAGTAGGCCTATCGGAAGCTCATGGAGTGCAGGGACCTGTTGAATTGCCTAGAGATGAAGTCAAACATCTTGAGCTGGCAAAAGGCATACCTGACAAGAGGGCTGAACCCAGCAATAGTGGGTTGAAAAAAAGACACACACACACACACACACACACACACACACGACATAAATAAGACCATCCTGCTCCTGGTGCTATTCAGCATGTGTGAAAATAAGCTTTTAGGACTGACTTGGAGAAAGTGTTGATTGGGTTATCAAACTCATCTGATTATGCCCAGGTGTCCAAAATCTAAGATTACTGTACAACATTTAAAAATAATTCATAATGGAAAGTTTAGTACCTAGATTCAATGCAGTTATCGGAAATCATATAGCTATAGGTTATCTCAGGTATTTAATGTAAGCAAAGTCTTCCCAGCTGTTTGAACCCTTGTGAAGTCTTTAATAATAGCCACAGATTACAGCATTGTGTACTTATTTATTATCACTCCCAAGTTTGGCATTTTTAATATGTCAGTAAATCTAGTGTTTTCAGTGATAACTGTGATGCAATATGAAGCTTTAACTGCTACCATGAAATATTTCAGTGATCACATAAAAATACCTAATTTGTCAATCATAGCTCTGCCTGCTTAAAATAATTTGATCATTCTTGTAGGTGGTTAGAGGAAATGCTGTACTATTTTGTTATTACACTAGGTACATGCAACAGATACCTGGCAGATATAAACTGGAAAAGGTCTTGTATAGAGTCTCATTTCCTTTTGCTATTTCCCCGTGAGAAAGTTGGACTTCTGTACCCTGTAAGGGTAAAAATCAATATTTGCCTCTGCAGCCTTCAGAGCAGACCAAATCTCCTTACAAAAAAAGAGCAATTTTTTTTTGTCCAAAGTTTGGTGTGTTTTGAAAACACAATAAAACCAAAGTTTGATAGTGGGCATCTCTGCTTATCATAACCTGAGCAAGTGCAATGGGACACAGCCTGCGCTATTTATTACAGCTTGCATAAGCTTCAGTCACAGTTGCATCCGTGTATCTCTAGGTAGTGTTAAGTCCAAAGAGCGGAAGATTTAGGATTTGTTGATCCCATTGTGTAAACTTCAGCTAACACTATACATGACCAGTATTTGAGGCTTTTAATCACATTGACTGATTTGACAAAAAGATGATTTACAGACTAATTCCCTCCCAAATCCTTACAAGGAAAAGATTCTAGATGCTGATCTTGCAGAAACTGCCAAAGAGTTACAAAAAATGCTTCAAGGAAGGTTCCTACCTCAGAGAAAGAATACTGTATTGTTACCACAGCCTGTCAGATTTCAGCTGCTTTCCCTTACAGTAAAAAATCCATCACTTCAGCCCACTCAAATATTGCTGCTTTCTATGCCCATATCACATACCCTTAGAACAATCACTTTATCACTCATCAAAACCCCAATAAAATAAGAGAAACAAAAGGTGATTTCCCATTCAGGCAAATATTACAAAGCCTTTTCAGCTTCTTAAACTAATATTACTGCTGCAGTTATCCGGAGCCCTTTCAGAACTGTTCCTTCTAAGGATAAACTTGATTATATGAGGCATGTAGTTGCAAACCTAGTAAGTTGAATAAATAAGTAATGTACATAAAATCCCGTTTTCTTGAAACATATCTGGTCTTTTTGCTATTTCTACAGCCCAGTGAAGTCTTAGGTCATATTTATAGCTGAGTCTCCCAACACATCTAGGCAGGAAAGACTGCAGGAAGGTATCCCCTGAGCTTCTTCGGAGAAGCCAGCATGCCCATGTAGGATAGTACATTAGTACATATTAGTATATTACTATACATGTACTATTAGTATAGTACATATAGTATATATTGTACATTAACAGCACAACCTCCACAACCAGCACAGCTTTGTTAGTACAGTGCTGGGTGATGGTACTAGCAAGCACCATCTTGCAGCACTGGTGTAGTTTTGGTGCTCAAAGCAGTCACAGTGAAGTAAAATATCCCCTCATTATGGTTTTTCTATGTTCAGCCTGCGATACATCCTTACTGCCTTTTTCCTCTTTCCTTTCTTTACCAACCACCTACACAACTTCCCTTTCCACCTCATGAAGCCTGAGAGTGCAAGCCAGAACCTTCACCATCCACTGTGTATCATCTGATCCGCTATGGCTGTATAGCTCATTACTTGGAACTATATCTCTCAGTATTTAAAGAAACTTCACTCTTTAAAGGGGTGTTGCTGACACTTGCATTTGTTTAGGAAGAAAAAGGTCTAGTAAAACAGTTTTAACCAGTTCTTGACTGGCTGATCTGATTGAAAACATCACATAATAATACTCCACACTACTATAAAAGCTGCTGACTTCTTCTCTACTCTTACATCCCTGGCTGAAAATATGCTATCAAAGCCTATCATTATCTCTCATTAAAGGAATTAAGTGTAGAAAAGCAGAGGCCAAAGGAAATAAAAGGTGTGTGTATATATATATATTTTTTTTTTCCCCAAAAAAAGTCGGATACGCAATCTCTTCACTATTTCCCCAACTCCTCAAATCGAGTACCTGAACCTAGGTGGGAAAGGAAGGCAGATTTGACTCCTAAAATGATACCTTTGAAAAGTTGTCTATAAAAGGTTTCTTTTAGAAAAGGATGTCCGGGAGTCCTGACAGGCCTCTCCAGAACAGGAATTAACCTCAGCAGAGCAGCACATGACCCCTTGCTAGTTGTTCAAGACTGTCTTTTCACTTGCATGTTAAAGACGTTACTTACAGTTGCAAATTGTATATCTAGCCTTAGCAAGGATTAAACTTGCCAAGTCAAATATTGTTTGGTTGGTCATAGCTCTGCGCTGTCCTGCTTTGATATTCAACAGGTAACATGGGATCAGAATGTACAGCGTAGCAGAATAGCAGAGGCTGTTCACTTTCCTTCTCATGGCTTACTCTGTGTGTGTGGCTTGTTCCCAGCACTGTTACTATCACAGCATCCTTACCACCCCTGATCCTGGGCCTGCTGAAATTTCCTGTTTGGTTACCTGAAAAACTTAAAAGTACTTGGGCCCCTGCCACCTCTGTCAAATTCTTACAACACAGCTCTAAGGCAAAGATGTAATCATCCAGTGAGACCTTTGGCTATGGTACCATGATCATAGCTGCTCCCAGTAAGTAAACAAAAACCGGTGCCTGGTGCCACTAGGGAAGGGTATTCTGTGCATGCCACACAAATTAAGCAGTTAGTTAGTCCTTCTGCTCCTGTAACTAATAATACCACAGATATTGTTACTTACCTCCAACTATCTGCCGGTTTGTATTCAACAGAATTCTAAAGCTCATGGTGCATTGTCACTTGCACTCTGATATCTGAAAGCATTATATGCAGTTCTGCAGGGTATGCAGGTTTTCTGCCAATCAGTGTAAATTCTCCAGGTGTACAGGTGCCAGACTGAGGATTTTCACCTCTCTTCTTGCAATCAGAGTATATGAATTCACATGCCAAGATTCAGCTGGATTGGTCTCACCTGATGGTCGTGCAAGATTGTCCCTCATACCTGTCAGAAGATATTTCACATTTTGCCTGCTGTTGCTCTTTTTTCACTCTCTCACTGTGATGTTTTGTGTCTTAAGATTATAAAATCCTGTTCTGATCATTGCATTCCTTTTATGCTCTGCTTTAACTCCTTGTTGCCTTTTTCTTTAGGATGGCTCTCTATCAGAAGAACAAAATCACATCACAGGGTAGAGTTCAGCTTCATAAACAGTTCTTGAACAAATATGGGTATAAATACAGGCAATGAACAAAATCATGAGTTGGTTACTTGAGAAACATCCTCCCGAAATTCATGCACCTAAGCTGATTTCCACTATCTGATAATCTGATGGACTCATTTAAATGAATGAGGTGTTTCATTGAGCAAAGCAAAGCTAATAATTTCCAAGAGATCACTCATGACCCTTTCAAAAATCTATCCAGAAAACAGTTTATTCACAGTATCATATTTACAACTTGTGTCCAGACTTTAAACTATTAAAGCAAAGTTAAAAACAAAACCAAAACTAAAACCCCTCTTTTTGTATTTTGCAAAAAGGCACTTATATTTGCGAGGTCATTGAGAAGATTTTCTTTACAGATATAATCCAACATATTAAAAAGGCTTCAGACTTTTTTATACAGACTTCCTACAGCTACAATAAGCTCTATAAAAGAAGATCCTAATTTGCTCCAGTCAAGCTATGCATGGGAGCTAAAATCCATCTGTACACCATCCATTCCAGGATTGAGAATGTGAAGTAACGAACAACATTTAGAAGAGCAGGATAATGTTTCAAAACATCACAAAGAGAGCATCAGGCTATCCATCTAAGTCTATAGCAATCATTTCCTATTACAGTGACCTAAATCTAATCAGTGATGCATGGTAATATATGAAAACACAGTCTTTACCACCTGCAGCAATGCATCTCACCTATTACATGTTGCAGGCGTTAGACTCCAAGTCCTATATAATTAGTCACATTCTGCTTATCTAAATATTCCCCCACTGTTCATACAGACTATTTCTTTCTTCTAGGTCAAAAACTTCACTGACAACTAAGGAATTTTTGACATTTACTTCTGCTGAACAAATTTCACCCTTTGTCTTTAAATTGTCATGGAATGTACATGTTAATGTACAAAATTAAATGTACTTCTTCAGAATTCCTTGATATCATGGTGAGAAAATAATACTCTTTAGCAATATATTTTAACTGTAAAGCTCTCTGAGTCTCATAGCACAACATAAATAAAGTTACCAGATTTGAACTTAGGATATGTTATTGCTAAATTCATCTTTTCTAATAATTCTTATATTTTTTAAAAAAACTCCTGTAGTAAATATTTTTGAAGATAATAAAATGCCTATGAAATGACTCTTCATGCCAGAACTTAAAAATAGAGTTAAACAAAAATACTTTTGTTATGAAAGCTATCAACCAAAAATCTTTTCAATGAAAATATTTTTAGGCTTTTCATTGAAAATTTTCATAGATTTTTTCAGTGAAAATATTCTAAAGAAAAGACTTCTGAATTTTAAAAAAATGTGTTATATTAAGATAACATCAATTAATATAAAACTGTATACATTTAAAGGCAAAGAAAACAAGTTGAGTTAAGGCTGGATGCACTGCATTAAAAAAAAAAAAGAAAAAAAAAAGGAAAAAAAAAAAAGGAAAAAAAAGAAAAAGAAAAAAGAGTGCTAACTATTTCATCCTACCACAGCAAGAGATTTCATTGTAAGGCTTTGTTCACCATAAAGCAGAATTGTTGAAAACCTCAGAAAACAAGCAAACAAACCACATCCACACATACTCTCTAGATATCTAGACCAAACTACAGTGTAAAATGTTGAGCTAACCTTGGGAGAAGCAGAATAACCTTTGGAAGCTTTCTTGAACTACACACAGAATCTAATCCTCCAGCTGTTTACTTATTACCAATTTTAGCACCATTAGGCACTTTGTGTGTGATTTTATCAGAACATTAGTATACACCTTTGGTGTTCAAAGGCATGAAACTCCGTTTATCTGGCCTCCTAACTGCCCCCAAGGAATGTATTAACGAACCGTTAAAGCAGTTTGCTATGACCTATTACATTAACCCACTTCATATTAATAAGCATGTCACATGTACCATATTTCTGCAAGAAGTAAAAAGAAATGAAGCAATTTTTACTCTCCTGGTGTTGTGCAAGATATTAGAAGTGGCTCAAACAAATCCTGTTTCAGCTTAAAAAAAACATAAATTCATAATTTTATTCTTAATTAAGAAATCCAAGGGTCTGATTTTCTAAGTACAAGTGTCTGGTATTTTAGTGTCTGGTTTATATGAACAGAAATATCAAATCCAGAAGATATATAATCAACAAAATACACAAATACAAGACATCTTTATCAATTTCAGATATAATTTTTCAAATTACAAAAAATATTCTCTGATACTATCTTTTAATATCAGCATATTTAACACTAAATTGCAGAAATAGGCACATAAAAATTTGTGTAATACTCACACAAAGGCCAATCAAATAAATCCTAGTTAGATAGGCTTCAAAATTCAAAATGATGGTTTGTTAAATTTTACTGCATATTTCCTCTTTGCAAAGGGATTCTGCAGGCATAGCAGTACAAAGACATCCTTTTGGTTATTGAGTACAGTTTCAAAGCCATCCTGTGGACTTTATCTGTGGGTATAATAAGGGACACGCTGACATTCTTTAGACCGTGCTTTCCAGGGCTGACCAAATAAGCTAATGATTTTTTCTTGTGATGTCCTAGGGAAAGAACAAACACGCTTGCCTGGAACTTTAAAAGACAAAGAGCTTTGTACTGAGACGAGGATGCACTTCAGTTTCAATACAGAGGAGAGGAAAGTGAATGCATATATATATACACATGGAAATGACTAAGACTTATGTGCAGTCTATACCATGCTGACTAACATCCCTGTTCATTGATCTGCACATATTTTGACAGATAAAAGATTGCTCTAGACAACAGCTGAACAGAATGCTTTGAAAACAATAACACAAGGACTAGACAAACTATCAAAAATTTTACTATGATACAACATATACAGTAGATTTTGAAATAGTTGTAATTTCCCAATCATTATTATAATGGATAAATGAAACTGATAAAGCCGTTATCTTCCATCAGAAGTTTGTCAGAATACAGAAATTGTGATAAATCAGTTTCTAATAAGGAACTTTTGTTCATTTGGTGGTGTAGACTCTATCACAGAATAGGAAAACATGACTGTTGTACACCAACTCCAATCTGCGGAGTTCACTGAAACAGTAAAGTCAAAGACAGCTATTTTTTTGCACCTAGCAATGCATATCAAATATGCCATCAGAAGAAGCTTATCTAGGCAAAATGATTGTTCCTTTTGTTACCAACATTTGTTCTCTAGCAACAGTCAAATGACTGCAATTTAAAAATTAAAGCCATGATTTTTGGTGAGCATTTTTTCATGCTTTCAAGGGAAGGCAAAGAAAAAAATATTTGCTACAGATTGAATAACATCAAATTAATAAACACTGTCTGTTGTACCATAAAATTTGAAGTGACTATAAAAGGAAGGACAAGCAGAAGGGTAGAAAATTTCACTATGTTCTTAGGGTAATATTAATTCCTGGAAAAAAAAGGCTTAAAACCCAAATACTTCTAATTACACTGCACATCTCCACATTTTTTTTATAGTGATTTTGGATTCACATTGACTTTTTTCCCACACAAATCAATTATCTCAATTCTTAAATGGAAAGTTGCAGAGGACAGAATGATCTAACATCTTTTTCCATCTTTAATGCCTTGTGTACAAGTATTTATATTGTAAATGACAAATCATGGGGCTAAAGCCAAAAGTCTTTGAGTGAGAGGGAAGAGAGAAGAGAAGGCTGCAGTAAAGGATATTGCCAAGAAAATTATTCTGGTAGTCTTTTAAAGTCTTTCTTTGTTTTATTTTCTCTCTCATCTTAAATTTTAGCCTGACATCTGGATATTTACACAACTATAGTGTCAAAATTCTTACTTCAGTGTAGTTAATTCATGACTTTTTTTTTCAATTCATTTTTTTCCCTTCCAGAAACAGGAAAGTCATTGTTTCATCACCACATAAAAATATGCAGAAGTTACAATTTTTTAACAAGAAATTTTAAGCACTAAGTTATTTATAATAGAAAATTGAGAAGAGTTATTCAAATGTTCTCTCTCTTGTACATAAGATTAACTAAAATTGTTTAAAGTTTAGCTAATATATCAAAACAATTCTCCTACATATTGAACAGATAGAGGATGCAGTTGTTCATGAAGGACTGACTCTTGCTCAATATCAGGCAGTTCAGGATGATTTTATTTTTATTTATAAACCCTAAAACTCATGACATTTTTAAAGTAAGGAATTTCTTTAAGTCCCAAGTTTCTCATCTGTATCCACAATGCATATTCATCATATGAATCATTTTACTAACATAAAGGGCTTTCAATAATCTTGAAGTCAACACAACCTAATTTTCTTTCTATTTATCATGACTATATTTTAGACACAGTCTAAACCATCTTGGCCATAAATAAATTTCACATTTAGAACAAAGTGTAATCTGCTGTACAAGACTGTTGTTGACGTAATTCAAAGCACACATCAGACACTAACCTGACAAATCACTAACATACAAAATACTAACTAATAAATTCATTTTAAGCCTTTCTCCCGTTAGTCCCCCAAAAGGAATATCCATCGTTGGGAGGTTTTCTCACTGATGCTTGCCCCCTACTTTTTTTTCTATTCACATGGTAACTATTATAATTTCAAAAGTACAAGACATTTAACTGTGGTGCTTTAAAATATTATTGAAAATTATTTTTCCCCAGAAAATACCTATAAATCAGGCAGAGAGAAAATAGCAGGAGATACTAATATAAACTTTCCCTTGTTCTTGCTGAACATGTATATCTGTATATCTCAGCCGTATCATGGCAGGGTAATTTGTTTTCATTTTATGTATTGTATTAAAACAGATGGCCCACAAGTTTTACCATGAAAACTGGTACGTTCTTAACATTCCTAGATTTCTACCCAAAGAAGTCAGGTAATCACTCACTTCCCACATTTCTGTCATCCCTCTGGCCATACTGCAGGTACAGTATGACAACTTATGCCATAAAAAATGTAACATTAAGGGATTAAGCCTATCATCTCAGGCTAAATATTTCTGAGTCTGAAATACCATTTTCAGAAAGGATTCAGATGACAAAATGTAAGCCCACTGAAAGGAGGGATTGGGTTTGCCTAATTTATTTCAAACACTAAAGACTCCTTAAATTACACTCTCTGGTGTCTCAAGGCAAGATGAAGGAAGACAGTTCATTGTGATGACATTTTTGCTACACAGAAGTAACTTCCAAGCTCAAACTTTGATTTGTCTTTGTTTGCCTTAAAAAAACAAATGGGACTGAAGAACAAATGAGTAAAATGTTAATGCATTTATCTTACACACAGCAACCTTCCTGTGGACTTATGTCAACTGCTGATGAATGAAAATGAGCAAATGGATAGCTAAGCCTTTCTTAATCTGCTCATAATTGAGTTAATCTAGTTAAGTTAATTCACTTTTAATTTATAACAATGGAAGCATATTTTCCTAGCTGGGATGCATCTATTGAAATGGTCTACCAGGCTTGAGATGTAATGTCACAGGATTCACTCCATTCTTCTCTGCTGAAAATATGTTGTCTAAAAATAACAGGAGTGACATCCTACCTATTTAAAATATCATTGTCTCCCACTAGAGCAACTTTCTGCTGAAAGTATAAGCCACTGGGCAACGTTCTGTAAGCAATATGTGAAACAAAAATTCCTTAAGAAATGCATAACAACATAGAATGCATTGAGAGCTATAAGTATCCATTCAGCATATTAATGTAGTGCAGGAAACTCAGATATTCTGGAAGTGGCCCTGGGAATACCAAGTACCAAAAGAAGGGTGATGTCCCACCTGACAAATACCAGAGTATTTGATCACGTGACTCCTGCCTCAAATTTATAACTATGGATTGGAGCACGTCCCTTAGGTAGAAGCCTGATCTGGGTTAAGGAATTCAGTGCATCAGTTCTCCCAACCTTGTCCAACCAAGCACAGCAAGATGCACCTTCTCTCCTATTGAGCAGGCAAGTTCTTTGCAGTCCACCCAGTTTCTGGCAAACTCTGCTGATGTGTCCTGAAGATTAGCTCCTCTCCACATTTGCTTACCTGTGGAGACATTCTCTTTTATTTTTGTGTTCTTTCAGCCTTGACAGGTTTGAGGAGTGGACACGTGTGAACCTCATGAAGGCCAAGTGCAAGTTCCTGCACTTGGGTCAGGGAAATCCCCAATATCAGTAGAGATGGGGGATGAATGGATTGAGAACAGACCTGTAGAGAAGGACTATGGGGATACTGGTGGATGGAAAATTGGATATGAGCCAGCAATGTGCGCTTGTAACCCTGAAAGCCAACCATATCCTGGGCTGCATAAGAAAAAGCATGTCCAGCAGGTCGAGGGAGGTGATTCTCCCCCTCTACTCCACTCTCATGAGAACTCACTTGGAGTACTGTATCCAGCTCTGGGGTACCCAGTACAAGACCTGGACCTGTTACAGCATGTCCAGAGGAGGGCCACAAAAATGATCAGAGTGCTGGAACACCTCTGCTGTGAAGAAAGGATGAGAGAGTTGGGGTTGTTCAGCCTGGAGAAAAGAAAGCTCTGGGAAGACCTTATTGTGGCCTTTTAATATATAAAGGGAGCTTATACGAAAGACAGAGAAAGATATTTTACCAATATTTGTAGTGACAGGACCAGGGGCAACAGTTTTAAATTGAAAGAGGGTAGATTTAGATGGGGTATAAGGAAGAAATCCTTTACAATGAGGGTGGTGAGACACTGGAACAGGTTGCCCAGAGAAGTTCTGGATGCCCCAGCCCTGGAAGCATTCAAGGTCAGGTTGGATGGAGCTTTGAGCCACCTGAGTGAAAGATGTCCCTGCCCATGGCAGGGAGGTTCGACAAGATGATCTTTAAAAGTCCCTTCCAACCCAAACCATTCTATGACTCTATGATTCCCTGCAGGAGATCACATTTTCAGCTTCTATCTGATTGCTTCCCAAGTTAAGTACTTTCTTGCCATTAGGGACATATAAGCAACCTCACACTCTAAAAGTATTATAGTATTTCTAGTTTCAGTTTGTCTAGCTTCAGCTTTCAAACCATGCTATGCTTGCAAAATTAAAATAAAATTAAGTTCTCTTTTATTACAGTATATCCCTTCATGATACAAGAAAGAAATCAAAGGACCTCTTAACCTTTCATTAGATAAAGACCCTTGAGTTTCTCATTGTAAAAAAAATCCTTGCTAAAGTCTTGTAACACTTTCTTTAGTCTCTTTGCAATATGCAAGCACCATTTTTAAACAATGAATACTAGAAATGGATACTGACTTGCAGTGATAATACTACAAATGCCGAAGACAGTAATTTTAATTACACTTTACATTCTGTTGTTTATACACTCAGAATCAAATTTGTTTCCTTACCAAAATTCTCCCCATGAACTGAGGTTCAGCTGATTATCTGCCCTGAGTCCTAAATTATTTTCTTGGTCCCCACTCATTAGGACACAACTCAATGTCCTTTAAGTGTTTTTGTTAAAAAATTTACGTAGGGTCCAGAATATAAGTTCACAGACTAAAACATCAATGGATTTTGGTTCATTTGCTTAGTTTTTGTGAATTTTTTCTTAAATCTACAAAAGATGATAAATCATTAATCCATGTTAGCAGTGAAGTAAAATTACTAATTAATTAATGCCCTGGTAAAGTGAGAAAAATGGGGTTTTTTGTACCTGTGCTGGTATTGGCTGGGATAGAGTTAATTTCTTCACTGTAGCTAGTATGGGGCTATGTTTTGAATTTGTGCTGGAAACAGTGTTGATAACACAGGATGTTTTAATCACTGCTGAGCAGTGCTGACACAGAGTCAAGGCCTTTTGTGCTTCTCACACCACCCCACCAACGAGTAGGCTGAGGGTACACAAGAAGTTGGGAGGGGACACAGCCGGGACAGCTGACCCCAACTGACCAAAGGGATATTCGATACCATAGGACGCCATGCTCAGCATATAAAGCTGGGGGGAGAAGAAGGGAGTGGGGAATGGTCGGAGTGATGGCATTTGTCTTCCCAAGTAACCATTACGTGTGATGGAGCCCTGCTTTCCTGGAGATGGCTGAACCCCTGCCTGCCAATGGAAAGTAGTGAATGAATTCCTTGTTTTGCTTTGCTTGTGTGTGCGGCTTTTGCTTTACTTATTAAACTGTCTTTATCTCAACCCACGAGTTTTCTCACTTTTACCCCTCTGATTCTCTCCCCCATGCTACCGGGGGGGAGTGAGTGAGCGGCTGTGTGGGGCTTAGTCACTGGCTGGGGTTAAACCACAACAATACCAAAAGATGTAGAAGAAGCATACTGCAACAACGTTGATAGAGTCATTAGCTTGCTTGCTTGAGAAGTACTGTTGAGAATACCAACATGCAGTGTAATGATTCCACCGATGCATAATATAAGAGCAACAACTGAGTATAGATGCCCAAAGTGACTACTTAGATGATACTTTTGATTCTGTTAGAACATAACCAAAAATTCCCTTAAGCATGATTAGATTTGCCCTCAATTTTGGATTTTCCTGTGAAATATAAACTAACTTTCCTTTACATACTTTATCTGTACTTGCCATAGGGAAGTGTCAATATAATAAAACGTTCTCTTTAACCAGATAATATAATGTTTGTATCATTCAAAGTCACATTTTAGATCATTAAATATATAGTGTACCATATACCCATATTATTAGGCTATAAGTAATTCATGACAAGTTCAGAAGTCAGCTCATTAAAAAGTTTTGTACGTTTCCAAGCCCAGGGCAAGTTTAATTAACGTTAGCAAAGGATTTTAAATTGAAGGAAAATTAAAGTAGTAGGAAATATAAAATATAATCTACTGATTCATTTGAAAGTTGTCCAGAAAAAGCGAACAGGATCGGTTGTTAATGATCATTGATTAAAAGGGTCACATACATTACAGCCTAGGTTAGAAATAGCAAAAGGAAGACCACTTTGAAGAAACCTCCTCACATATGTGTCTGTTGGGCTCTAGAAGAGGCATTTTTAATTGTATGGTATATGATGAATTAGTTAAGAGAGCATGGACTCAGTCAGCATGGGTAGGATTCATCACACTTCACTTAGCTATTTTAAATTATTATATAATAAGTGGAAAGAGATAGGCAGCATGACTCATCTTATTCTATAGTTGGCTTTTAATACAAGTGGGTGAATCACCCCTCTGAATCTTCCTAGATTTTTGGTAAACTATAGAAGGAGCCTAAATGGCTAAATTAAATTAAATGCCTGGTCTTGCACACTTGAAGTTAGGTTATACAAAACTGACACCTTAAATGTTTAAGGTATGTAACAAAGAGTTAAAAAAAAAATGCTCTTTATATCTACATCATGGTTATTTTTCTCTAGACAAAACAATACTAACTGAAAATGATAAAAATTATTCATAATGTACTTTTTAAATAAACAGGTAATTTGAATTATTCAAATTCATTTTCTTTTCTGCAGATGAAGAAAAGATCTTCCATTCAGGAAGATAAGGTTCAAACATATTGTGATATCTTCTGATTTCTTTTCAGAGGATTTAATTTCAAGAGTGTATTTTGAATTGAACAAATGTACTGATCTTCCTTATCAGTTAAAGGCTTTCCTTCATCATCTGTAGCAGTAGCTATCACAATGTGAAAAATTCAGGTCTTGGTAATCATTAATGGAAAATCACAATGTCATGGTTCCTACCCATTTTTCTTTTTCAGTTTAGTGAATTCCCCTCAGATATTTACTTTGCCTCTGAAAACCAAAGCTATTTTTCAAGGTAAGAAGGGACATTTGGGGCCCAAGAACATATTTTTGTATCAAAAGGCAAACTTTCTTGGTGACAAAGCTAATAGTTACTAAAAACACTCGGTACTGCCTTTTTCAGTGTGCATATGCAAAAGTTGCAGATGCTAAAAGGAAAAGGGCTATTCAAATGAAGGTAGTGCTGCATGTCCAGCCTTTCTTATGTTATTTCATTTTGCACAGGAAATACGTTATGTGGGCAATGCAGCCCTGCCAGCAAATCACCAGCCAGTTGTTATTGCCAATATAATCAACAGTTGAAGTTATGTCCAACAGCAGCTGCTTCACCCAACTTTCGCAGTTTAGTTTCATCCAACTGGACCAGTGGTCACAGGTGTATTTTTCAATGCCCATGTATTTCTACTGTACATATCTGTAGATTAAAATCAGGTTTCACTTTGAGATTATATATATACGTGCAAGTTCTGTTTAGCCCATCATTAATTAAAATGCCAAATTGCACTTCACTCTTTTTTTTTTTTTTTTTTTATAGTGTTTCTTACTCTTTTAAGAATTACAGTTTTCCTGGGTAAAAAGCAGTAATCAATATAAAAGTCAGACCCACTGAACATGAAAGTCAGGACTGGGGTACTGCTCTAATGGAGTCTCACTTTATCTGCTTTCTCCAGATAGACTGAAAATGTCTTCCTTAAGAAGGCAATAACTTACACATTTGTAATAACTTATTAAGAAGGCACAGCATTCTAATTCCTTTAGGATCCAAGCAAAGATTAGTTCCCAGGCTGCTTTTAAGCAAGCTGACATCACAGTATTTCAGGAGTGCATGTTTTCTGATCTGTTTTAACAGCAAATAGCTATCCCAACCTCAGAGATCCCAGTTAGCAGACTGCCAGGATACTTTTCCTTGTTGCATGAAAAAAGATCTGGGTAATATTCTCACAGAATTTCAGAACTTTAAAAAATAATCTGAAGGTAAGAATTTCAAGGCTAGTTAATGGGATTCAGATTCCCAATCTGTGCAAGAAATAAAAGAAAATTATTTGCTATTTGAAATCACAAAGTGGTGAACTGTCTTATTTTATATATATATATGTATAATAAATTTTTATAAATATACGTTTATAAAATATCGTGCATGGGTGTGTACAAACACAAAGAAATCAGTCTGAAACATAGGCTAAGCACAAGTGAGTAAGACAAGTATGTTCCATTAATTGCTGTAAGAAATATTACACCAACCAGGCACTATTGACATTGTTTTAGCTGGAAAGTGTGATTGCCAAAGAATTTTATGAGATTTTTCCACATTGCAAGACATCTTTATAAAAAAGAGCTATGAAATTAATCACTTTATTGAACTCTGATTGTAGGAGTATAACTGCATAATTAGGTCTTAAATCATTACAGCACCCTAGATGAACATGTATTTTATACCAACCATTTAGCAGACCTGGGAAAAAACAAGCATAACATAATAATATATATGTCTTAAACAGGATCAGGTACCAAATTTAATTGTGTAATAAACCCAAGTTTTTATGAAATAATGTCAATAGAACTGTACGCTGTTGCTCCCTTTGTTTCCCTGGAGGCTTATCTCACAGTTTTTCTGTGTCATCTGATTCTATAAATGCATGTGAGGGCCCCGACTAAAGCAGGAGAGAGACCGAGAGCGTCAGCACAGCAGTCTCTTAGGACGGAATTCCGTTAGCTTTGACATGAGCTTCCCAGAAGGGAGACAGTGCAGCTTTAAGAAAGAGCAATGATTGTGGTTTTGGTACCTCCTCGATCAATCTATCAAAACTTATATTTACCTCTGTTTGATCGTTTTGGGGGTTTTTTTATTTAATTTTGTAAGGCTAGTGGCACATAACAGAATTGTTTTCATATTTATACTTAAAGCTTCAACTGAATTGTTAGTGTTGAGTACAACACAATGTAACCTGAATCCAGCAAAGAAGGAATGCTACAGTTTTACCTTCTGACCTCACTTAACTAGAGACATCTATAACAAGGTTACATTTCTATCTTACATAAAAATCTCAGTGCATTTCAATGACATGTTGCACTGAGTTATACAAGAAGATAAATCTAGACCTCCCAAAGTTAAGCTAAAAATTTATTTCTGCTGTCAGTCCTTGATCCTTCTTTAAACTTTCTTCCCCTTTTTGCTCATTCTGATCAGTACTTTTATAATTAAACATCTCTCGTAGTTTCTCTGCTTAGGGTAATAGGAAACTAATTCTGGCTTAAGCAAAATTTTCTGTGCAAAAGCAAATTTTCAAGCTTCTGTCTTAAGCATGCCTCTAACATGCTTCTCCTGGCTGGTAGTGATAAAAGGTTTGATATCCAAATGACAGTAATGCCACAGTGGGCTTGTGAAACAAGGTCAAACAGTTTAAAATTCAATAATAGGATATTGCCAGAGTTTTCAGGGGAAGTAACTTAAGTATGTTTATCAAAAAAATGTGACCTAATTCCGGCCAGAGTAATACCTGGGTTGCAGGTATTAGTTCCTCTGATTTGACTAGTAAAAGGCTGTAAATATAGGCTGAGAGAAAAGAGAGGGATGGTTTATAAACATGTTGTGACATTGGTCAATTAAAAAATTAACTGCTTGGGAAAGATTGTGGAATTGCCAGATTTTTAAACACATTTTCCCTGTTCAGTAGTAGAAGAATAGTCTAAACAACCTCTTGAGGATTCGCCTCGCTCTATTTTCTGACACTGATATTTGAACATGATAAAGGAAAAAGTCGTTCATAGTAGCATAGATATTATCCAGAAGTTTACCATTTCAATTTTATTTCACATTTAGATCATACAGGCAAATAACCACTGCTTAGATATACTATCCGCATACAGATTTGTTTTCATAACACTCAAGATTTCAGTCCTCTGTATTTGATACTGCCCTGGATTGCAATAGATGAATGAGCCAAAGCAGAATGGCAACCCATAAAGAAACTGTATCACAATTGCCAGTGTAAATACCATCTTAACATTATTTAAAATTTCCCAGGATGTCTTATTTTCAGCATTTAGGAAAGCAGAGTAGCCCAAAGTACAAATTAGTTTATTACTGGGAAATAAAATTCAGATAAAGAGATCATTACCTTAGAAGACAGGAAGAAAACACAACTGCAGGTATTGATCCTGATTTTAGTGTCATTTAAGATATTATTTGGGCAAGAAAGCAGCTTTCAGAAAACAGGTGGACTCTATTAGGAATCAGGAGAAAACAGGAGAACTGAAATAAGGGGACTCTGTCCTCTTATTGCCATAGTTTGAAACTCACTGTGATGCCCAGAGAAGTATATCAAACCTCACATTTTCAGGCAAAGTGTCATAACTTTAAAAGAACTAAGTATGGTTCATAAGTAATTTTCCGTATCGTCACCAAGTCTACAAAATAGTGAAAGAAATGAATCACACGGCGACTGCTTTTTCCAAAGGACTTCCAAAATTTAAACCACTATAAATTCCTTGAGTTGGTGTCCAAAATATGATCTTAAGTCATTAAAATGGTTATCACCATGAGTAAAAAAATGCTTCTATCAAACCTGTCATTAATTTGCATATCAGAGACCACAGCCAATTTACAGTGATTGCATAATGATTTGGACATTTCTGTATCAAAGCTGCTCATTACTATGAAAAAAATATTTATCCACTTCTTTTGTGAGCTTTGCTAACATCACATAGATTAGGAAAGTAAATTAATTATCATAACACCTTTCTCCATAGAAGTGTGTGTCTTGGAGACCTTGGCAGTCTTTAATAAAATGTAACCACATAAACAGTATATAAATAGATCAGGCAGAAAACTAGTAAATTAGGTCTGATTTTACACTGCGCAGGCATCGTTCTCACTGAAGTCACAGGCAGAAGTAGGACAAGGTCAGGCTTTACAATTGTGCAACAAGCAACAACACTGACAAGATGTTGGTATAACCATATTGATTTCAATAACTATATTTTTGATTTATGCTGGTGTCAGCTCAGAAGCAAGTCTACACATATTTTCATGTCCGTCTCAGTTTAAACAAAGCCCACTGACAGCATTGTCAGCACCAGCAGCTATTTCACACCTCTGCTGTGGACTGCTCACTGCAAGAGCCACCTCACAAAGTCACCAGCAAGACTTTGTACTAACATGCTATCATACCAACATATGTTAGTAAAAAGTGGGTGTAACTTTTCAACAAGCAGCTGCTGAGATAAAAGACAGTCTCATGCCTGAGAAAAATGCAAGTAAAATGTGCAATGGCTGAGTTTTCTTCAGAGATTTCTAATTTGGAGAATTTAAACCTCAGTCCCAGATGGTAAATCATTCATAAAATTATGTACATTGGCATCCTTAACATCAGTTTATCATAATATCCCTTTCTTCATTACTTATGATATCTATGCAATCAATGGCTATTACAGCTTTCAGTTTGGTTTTTAAAATACTCAGTAATTACCTAGTGACATCCCCTTTCCTATCTGTGATGCTGGACTTTTACTTTCTGTTGTGAGTTAATGACATTAATTAGCTCTATGCCCTGGCAACACACAATTTTTGCCCAAGGGCTTCCTCAAAAAAGAAGGAGAATAAATGCAATTAATTTAATGTCTCTTGAAGACAAATGGTCAGATGTAATACATATGGCATCCTAAAGAGGTAGATGCCACTCCTGGCTTGAATAATATCATTTCAAGTTTAGGCTCATGTGATCAGAATTAGGCCTGTTATATGGTTTTCAGCCCCAGGGCAAAATTTGGGTGAAGTGTACATATTTAGTTTGGAAACAGATCAGTTAAATGAATAATAAAAACTTCATTTCTTCACTACTGAATCTACTAATCCTCATAATCCATGACCATTATGGGGCAAATCTCTTGATTTCCCACTTTGGAAGTGCAGTTACTCACCTGTTGCCAAATGCCTCTAAAGACAAAGGTTGCTCAAAAAACAGTTCCTATGTTTAAGAACACAGATCTTGTGGGATGCACATATGCAAACATAAAGTATTTAGAAGCACCTGCAACCCTGAGTGTGTGTAATTCCCCCTGAGCAACACACATCAACTCTCAAGTGTGAACTCTGCAAATGCAAAAAAACAGATATGCACTTCTAAGCAAGAAGAGGCAGTTTTAGAGAACCAAAGTAAAGAGACAGCAGATGAAAATCAAGCCCAAAAGACCATGCAACACAAGAAATATTTTTATAAATTGCTACCAAATATGGATTTTTTGTTTGATCTGCAAATACCAGTTGCACCCTGAGAAGCAAATTTTTGCTTCCAAGTATTAGTATCATTAGACAAATGGAGATTTCTAGTATGCATATAGTTCACAAATGCACAACCCTGTGTCGATGGATGAGAATTTGCATCTAAAAGTTCAAAGAGACAACAGAAGAAATTAGAAATATATTATGAGAAGTACAGATTTATGATAACATAACGTCCATCACATATAAGTACTAAAAAGGTAATGGAGTGCTTGGGCAATCCACATACCTCATACAAAAACAGTGAAGCTGCTTTCTAAGCAGGAGCAAAATAAATTATTCCCCCACCCCAGGATTATTTTAGACATTTCCTGTCATGTTGAATTTCTGAACTGAAGACAATGATGATATCCATTTATATCATTGTCGTTCTTTTATGCAGTGTGACATAAATGATATGAGGCATCTCAACAAGATACAGCAGGCCAGAAAACTGTACCAGGGGCTTTTCACGAACTCAGTCTCAGCTCCCCATCACAAAATATATCTTGTGCTTTCCTTCAAATTTTTTATGCAATGAAGAAGAATTACATTATTGTTTCTGTTCCCCAAACACAATTAAGTGTAGCACATCTTTAGTAATTAATATTTCATTAGAACATGATTTTCTGTAAAACTCAGAAGGTAAACAATTACATTCTCCAATTACTAATTTAGATTGGGTGGGGTGCGGAGGGGAAGATTTACCACACCAATGTGACCATTACCTGTGACTGTTCAAACTGCACATGTAGAGCTTTGATCACCTTCAAAATCATACTAGGCCTTCTAATATAACATTAATACCATTCCACAGTATTTTGAGGAGTAAAAAGGGTTGTTGTTACAGAGTACATCCTTCTATGAAATACTGTGTAGATGGCTAATTAAATTAATGTTATTCTGATGCCACACTGACCTGAGCATAGTCTTTACTGTAGCATTGAGGATTAACACCTCTGACAGTAGGCCTGGCCAAAACGAGACAAATTTTATGAAAGTATTTTAGATTCCAGCATTATATCAATCACAAAATGGAAATAACTTTAAGGGGTTGTGGATTTTTTAGAAAAAGCAAGACAGCCCAAATGTTAGGGGATCACAATACATAAGTTCAAGTCCTTTCCCTGTACCAAGGTCTCACACATTCCAGTCAAAAAGTTACTGTTTATCTATTCATCATGCTTTTTCCCACCCCACCCCTTTCTCTTATTTTTATCCTTCTCCATTCCCTGGGAAGTGTTCACATGAAGGTTTGATGATGAAAGTGTGGTCAAAACAGCTACACTTCTGCAAGAATTTAAGTTTCCAAAAAATAGCATTTTGAAGTTGAAAAGAGTTTTGTCAATGTTCTCTCAGTCTCCCTTACATATCCCACTTGAGAACTGTGACTATCCAAAAAAGCCCTGGGGAAATGGAACTTATATTTTCATAGTAAGGTTAGGCAAGGGCTGCTATTGCATCCCTAAAAACTGATAGGTCCTGTAAAAGGAAGAAAGATCCTGTTCTAAGACAGGAGCCTTAGGGTTCTTATTCATGTCTGTCTATCTGAGACTCTGTATTGAACCAGTCACATCTAATTAATGAGTTATTTTTAATAGATGTAAGCTACAATGATAGCTTAATACCCTAACAGCTTTGGTTTCTATAAGCCCACCACATCTCATTATTCTCAGGATAATAATAAAGTTAGCATAGACTGGAAGTTTTTAGGTTGTTTATTCTTCAAATAAAACACTACCCAGGAGCTAAAGAAGAGAGATCAACAGAAATGTTGTGGTATCAATACAGCCTTATTTATGTGGTGCATAATTAGTGTATTGGGGTTTATGAATTATTTTTTTTCCTCTCAAAAGATCCAGCTGAATCAAATAACTCTTAAATCATTCAAAGGACAGGCTTGTTTTGACTAGCCAGAAAGAAAGAAACAAGAGACAATACTGTTTTGGTGAAGAAGCATAAGGCAGACCAGAAAATATATTGAGAAGTAGTTCTCATGGCAAGGAAAGAACAAAATATGTATCGGTGTGAGCTAGTTCTCATGGCAAGGAAAGAACAAGACATGTATCTGTGTGAGCAGACTGAAATTGTCTTTTAAAAACAGGTCTCATGCTGACTCAATGTTGAGGGCACTCTTTTTCTATGCTTATATTTACAAGAGCCTGCCATTTAGTATGAACTAGGTAGAAATAAAAGCTTCAGTTCATGGCTGGCAGGGGTGAGTCTGACAGTGGCTGCACTAGAATTGGGAACCTCCTGCACTGGAGTCTCAGCAATGCTCAAACACATAGTGAAGCTAATCTCTCCTCACCTCCAGCAGGCTGGCAGTAGTCTTCATATTAGTATGCAAAGCCATTTGTTACTGGAAAAATAGGGTTATTCCTGCTCTTAAAAGTATGGATGTATTCACTCTTGTTTATTTGTTAGCATTAGCAGAAAATGGATTTGGTTTTTATCGCTGTTCTTCAAACATTTAGGGAGATTAAGCCCTGGCATACATACTGACCACATGCTCCTAATCCCCCCAAAACACCTTTTTTTTTCAGACCATTTTTATACGTGGTATGTAGGAAGGAATCAAATAAAATTTAAACCATTAGCAGTAAAGGATTGGTTTTTATTACTGTAAGACATGTAAGAATCCAGCAGGCCTACCTCTCACATCTGTGATTTTGGTGATGAGTAAAGGTATATGCAAAAACTTGCATTTTAATTTTTGCTTGAAACACAAGCCTTAAAAATCTCATCTCTGTGTATTTTCAGCAAACTAGGATTTTTAGGAGTACAAATGCAGTAAATCCTGTGAAAACGCACAGCATAAAAAGGCAGTTAAGAAAATTATTAATGGTGGTAGCAGCCCAACAGTAAAAGTGTACCTGTTTTAAAGTGCTTCCTACAGAAATCCAATATGTTACTTTATTTTAATATGTTCTGCCAAAAACTCTGAAAATATACAAGCAAACTCTTTTAAAACATCCACCTAAGAATAATTTGCTGCTTCAAAAACTATCTGAAGCAATTTTCAGCCCTGCAATTAAACCAGGTTTCATTTCCTTTTTGTTTTCTTTTTAATCCTTCCTCTGCAGAGATAGAGGGTTTATAACTTTTAGAGAAAACTGTCAGGACGAAAATGAGATACAGAAATACAGAGTATTTAAAGACAATCTATTGCAGATTGCAATGGTCCTGAATCGTAGTTGCTAGTGCATCAGTAATATCAGGGTGACAGCTTAGCACACATTTCACATGGATGGGTTCACAAAGAACTCAGTCATAATAACTCACATTGCAAACTCTCCAAAAGCTCAGATGTTATACGCTTACAGCAAATGCTAGTCAAACACAGTCTAGATAGATAGAAATGCCACTATGAACAGAATCATTTACCTCTCTTCAGTTATGAATTTTGTTAAAATGATGGATTA
>NW_009191249.1:2099-35851 GCF_000690835.1 Fulmarus glacialis | reverse complement strand
TCACCTCCCTCCCCCCCCCCGCCCCTCTTTCTCACACATGTACATGCACATTTAGAGTTTGATCTTCTGCATTAAAATTCCCATGCCAGAAAAGATCTGAATATGTAATGTAAAGTGGTTCTGACAAGGGTATTGGTTTTAATGATTTTAATCTCACCAACTGATTATAACAGTGAATGTAATAATCCTTTTTTTTTTTCTTTTCCCATTTCATTTTCTCTTTTCCAACCACATGAAACACAAAAAGCACAAGAAGTTACCAACCCAGGACTTACAATAGTGAAGAGCAACTAATAAGGAAATTTAGAATAAAAAGAGATTTAGAATAAATAGATGTTAATTATATAGGGGTTTGTGGGGTTTTTTTTTTTTTATAAACTAGGCAGATTTGTAATGGAATGCATTCATATCATCATTTAACATTATCAATTTACCTCAAAATAGTTGAAAAGGAGTTATATTCCACAGGAAAGAAAATGGTGGTTGAAATTCCATTTTTCATTTCTACTAACTTCCCATCGAAAGATTGTAGCAAACATGTTTTTAAAAGTTACCTGAGGAGAACTGACACTGTAGAGAACCAGCCTTGCCTTTTTTTCTGTTTTAATTTCTGATGAATACATTTAATATTTTCAGTTTGTTCTCTTAATGCTATCAAAAGATTAAATTTTAGAGACCACTTCCTCTATAAAATACTACAGTTTATTCAAGAAATATTCACTTTTTCATTAGATGCCATAAAAAAATATGAGTTCATAGGGACCAGCTGGTCATTGCTGGGCCTATGATTGTTCTGTGTAACCCACTTATCAGCTCGAAATATGAATACTCTGGAAGTTCTCTGTAGGGAAGCTGAAAAGCGAAACAGCACTGAAATTTTCTGGAAAGGACTGAGAAGAAAAGTTTCCTCACAGAACCTTTTCAAAACTGTTGGTAACAAAAAGCAATTTGATGTCAGTTTTATGAGAACAGAGGATGTTTCTGCCCTTTTAAAAATCACACGCTAAATGTCACTCTTAATATTGCAAATTTTGAGCATTTCTGGTTTGGCCCTCCTACTGCATCTTCCGTGATTCTTAAACTTCTCCTAAATATTATATTGTTCTAAAACAATTCTACGATTTTCCAAATAATTTATCATATATAGCAATGTGCTATATAAAATAATACATTAGTTCATACCTCCAAGATTTATCCACATTTCTAAAAGCAGAATTTAGAGAACTACAAAAGAAGTTTTACTGTAATGAATGTATTTTAAACAATGTCTGCTTTCACAGATTTTAATGATCTTAACAAATTTTAATAACTGATACTTTTCCATATTAGGAGACAATATTCTTAATAAGGACTGAGGGAAGATAAAATTCAAAGAAAGTGGAATTAGATGAATGTGGTTCTTGTCTTAAAATAGGAGAAGGAGGGAAAAGCCACAAAATTCAAGGCCAATTAGCTCAATTTCTGTTCTTAAAAAGTGGTAGAACAAACAATCAAACACTGTCTGAGCACCTACAAGATAAGAAAGATATGAAGATGAATAACAGTGTGTCATGGTTTAACCCCGCAGGCAGCTGAACACCACACAGCTGTTCACTCACTCCCCTCAAGTGGGATGGGGGAGAGAATCAGAAAAAAGGTAAAACTCGTGGGTTGAGATAAAGACAATTTAATAGGACAGAAAAGGAAGGGAAAATAATAATAACGATAAAAGAATATACAAAACAAGTGATGCACAATGCAATTGCTCACCACCCGCTGACCAATGCCCAGCCAGCTCCCAAGCAGCGACCGCACCCCCCCGCAGCGGCCAGTTTTTTGTTCAGCATGATGTCCTATGGTATGGAATATCCTTTTGACCAGTTTGGGTCAGCTGTCTTGGCTGTGTCACCTCCCAGCTTCTTGTGCACCTCCAGCCTCCTGGCTGGCAGGGCAGTATGAGAAGCTGAAAAGTCCTCGACTTGTGTAAGCACTACAGCTACTCAGCAACAACTAAAACATCAGTGTGTTATCAATATTATTCTTATACTAAATCCAAAACGCAGCACTACCCCAGCTACTAGGAAGAAAATTAACTCTATCCCAGCCGAAACCAGGACACAGTGACAGTGGATTCGTCAAGAACAACTCATGTCAAAATAATCTATTTTTTTTTCCATGATAGCATAATAGGACTTTTGGATAGAGGAAAAGCACTCACATTGTCATCTAGCTTCACTTTAGAAAGCCTTCTGATGCTCTTTCACATGGCATTTTGATAAGCAAACTAGGGAAACACTGCCTGGATGTAAGTACTACCGAGTGTCATTATTAACAGTTCACTGTCAGGTTGGACAAGAGTTTGCAGTACTGTTCCACAGGGATCTGAGCATATTCATTATTTTCTTTAACAGTTTAGATAAAGAAATCAAAAGTATGGTTATTACATCTGGAAGACAACACCATGCTAAGAGAGCTGCAAATACATTGGATGAAAACGATCTCAACAAATTGAAGAAGTCTGAAGAAAATTCAGTACAAATAAGGGCAAGATCTGCATTTCATGGTAGAAAAATTAACTACATCATTGCAGAATGGGAATAACTGGTAGAGAGCAATAGTATCGCATTAGTACCAGTGGCTCTAACTGTCACAGACTGAACGTGACAATATATTATGTAAAAATGACATTTTGAGATGTATAAAGAGATTATTTTTAAACACTCTTCCATCCCATTCAACACCAGCAATATTTTAGCTGGAATATCATATCCAATTTTGAGAACAGCATTTTAGGAAGGATATGGAACAGCAAGAAAAGCTTCAGAGGAGAGATTAAGAAAACAAAACCTACAGTAAGTGGTTAAAGGAACCAGGTCTGTTTAATCCAGAGAAGAAAAGACTGAGGAGCAATATGATAATATGAAAAATGTAAAAAGGTAGGAATAATAAGAAAGCAAAAAGCTCAGCTCTTATTCTTGTCCACTGTGGATGTGAGTTTAAAATAAGCTGAAAATTTAAGATCGTTATTCCAAGACGTGGAATAACAACTTTCATTTGCAAGAATGAAGACTTAAGTTAAACCTAAGGAAAAACTCTCTAGCAGAAGGCAGCAAAGCAATGGATTGCCTGCAAGGGCTATGAAATCTCTCTAGCAGATTTTTTTCAAGAACAAGCTGGACAAGCATCTGTCGGCAGTGACAACAGTATAGTTAATCCTGGTTTTGGCAGTAAAATAGAATGGATAACTCTTCAAAATCACTTCCAAATTTATTTTATACTATTTTTATGATCCTACACTGATCGCTAATTTATCTGTCACTACACAAGTAGAAGCTTATAGACTAAGTCGCTGCATACAATATATAGTAACATACTTTTAAGAACTATCTGTAAAACCAGCACGTTTGCTTGACTTTTGGTGAAACTTGACCAGAGCATTTACTCAAGAAACTATGAAAATAATTAAATGAGTGCCTGGATTTTAAATATAGACATGAGGGGTAACTATGTGAATCTAAAACCACATATACCAGCTTTCTATTAAAGAATAAAACTGATGGGCAGTTAAAAATGTCATTCTTCCTTAGACTTACATTCACACATTACAGCTTAATGTATTGTAATACTGATGCCATTAAAAACAGACAAAAAAACCAACCAACCAAAAAAAAAAAAAAACCAACAACAGCAACCAACCAGCCAACCAACAAAAACCAAAAAACCCCACCACCAACAAACCAAAACCAAACCCTTTTTTTTTTCAGTTTTAAATATTTGGACACTCACAGTATTAGGTATCTGGAATGGAAACAGAAATGTTCCACTTTTCACATCACAACCTGCAGAAATCTGTCTGACGAGTTTTAAAAGTTATTCTGAACCAGATTTCAGTCACAACCACACTGCTAACACAAACACCTCTATGTCTGAGGTGCGGCCAGGGGAAATATGTAAGTCTGCATAAGTAGTGATTTAATTTTGCATTAGAACTTAAGGCTAAAAAGCATATATCTGAGATCAATAGGAAGTTTGAATTAAATTATGTCCCTTTTTTTTTCTCATCTTTCTTTTTTTTAATGGGTTTTAAGTGACTTCTCCATTAACATTTTTATTAAGTATTTATATAACCAGAGCAAACATTGAGCGTTATGGAGAAAATATCAGTTTGATGTTCTTCCTTCCAGCAACAGAGCCCATGTCCTTCTCTTTCAGAAGATTAACTCCTCAAGCCTGCAGATAACGGTGACTGACAAAATATCCAAGAACTTCTGAAACAGTCACATCTTCACTGCACTGCTAGTGCCGGATCTGCAGTAGGTAAGGAGCTGTAAGACGGGCTGCTCAAAGCAGAAGCAGTGATTTACAGCTGCTGTTATTCTCCTCCCTTCTTTCATTGGGGTCTCTATTCATGTCCCATCCTTTCAATGGTTCTGACTACAGAAACCTCATTGTCTTTTAACAGCAAATGAGTACAATTTTGTGCGGTGGTCAGCACCTGTCATTTCAGAACCCCATTTCTTCAAGTAAGTTAATAAAAAGGCATATCTTTAACTCTGTGTAAAGTCCTTCAGTTGTAAAACCGGAGCAGATGACACCTTTTTTAAAAAAAGATTACTTTATGTGTTTGTCAACTGGAATTGTATAATGATCTCTAGCACTTATATCTCATCTCTATTTTTTATACATACATCTTTTATTACTTAAATCTTCCTGAAAGAAAAGATATTCAGATCATTACTTCCAGGAAGCTTCTCATATTGTCAAAATTTTTTCTATTTGTTTGCAAGAGTAGTTATTATTATGCTTAAAATGCATCTTTATTACATTTCTGCCAGCTGAGTGCTACTTACAATTCCATTAAGGTGACCACTAACAAAGCAGTTAGGCACATGCATAACTTTACATGGACAGTGTCATTAAATTCAGCAAGTCAATAGATGACTTGCTTGTTAACTGCAATTTTATGCCTTAAGGAGATTCTTAAGTGCTTGCCTAAATGAAAGGTTATAACCTTGATTTTTAAATCTGACTTAATATTATCTTTATTCCATAAGAAAAGCTTGAAACTCATTTTCCTCCAAGACCACAAAAAGTTTTACCAGGTGAAATAAATTATTATAACATTGTAACCTTCAAGGACTGCACGACAATAATACCGTACACCAGCATCACTGTGTCTCAACATTACACCAGGAACATATAATACGTAAAAATATGAATATGTTTACGTATATGTTCCTGTAGAATAAGACATCTAGCCTTGTCAATAAATGTACTACTGATCATGAAGAAGAATGAACTAATTTGGTTCCATGTAAATAAAAAGTCCATTTAACAATGTCCTGCAGTTTCTAGAGGTAATAATTACCAGGTCCTCTTCTTATGCATGCAAAACTCTCATAAATATTGCAGCAACAAAGAAGAACCTTAAACCAGATACAAAGAGGAATGCAGATTTTTTTTCATTCACCTATTCTCGGAGTAAAAACAAGCCAAGGGAACAGGAATGTCAAGGCAGAACAGACCTAACAGAGGCAGGCAGCAGACACAGCAGCTTGCTCAGCGTTTTTTGGACTCTGCTTGTAGATCTTCTGTGAACTCCTTCTGGGATGGCCAGGGACTCCTGGGAACTCCTGCAACAGCCTGCTGCACCGGGGAAAGGCAGCTGTGGGGGGCTGTGACTTTCAGCAGCTTCTAGCGAAGCTGTTCGTGATCAAAGGGTGCTTTGAGCTTCAAGCTGACTCTGAGCAGGGAGAGTCAAACACCCGTTCAGCAGATGCTGGGAGAGGTGCATGTAAGGGCCAGCCCAGAGTGCAGTTCCCAGAGAAGCGGTTTCTGCAGAGGGTGCACAAAAGCCGGCTAGAAACCCTGCTGCTGAGGGAAGTGTTCGTGTGCTCAGCAGCGGTGGTGGTGTGCTACAGTGCGTCCCCAGCACACACCTGAGCAACTACCCCAGCATGTCAGAGACTCAGACCAAGCTCCCAAAGGAGGATGGCTTGCATCTCTGCGAGCCTCTTACTGAGGCTGGGGCTGGGGGATGATGGGCTCCCTGCCTGCAGGAGGTGAGTGCTGGGGAGTGAATCTTAATTACGGCATTAGGTTTAACACTTGTGTTAACCTGACAGCATGTACCATGCTTGGTACATGACCAAGTAGAGAAGCTGTGCCGAATGAGGGGCAGGAAGAGTCTGTACCTTTTGGGTTCAGAAATGGAGACTCCTAGAATGTTGAAGCCTGAGACTTACAATGGCAGGAGAAAAGCTCCTTCTCTGATCAGCAACTACAGAGCAGCATCAGTGTGCTGGTAGCAGATGAGGTGCTGAGTCTGAGCAGGAGGTTGAGGGGGTGATCTTTCCCCTCTTCTGAGCACTGGTGAGACCACAGCTGGAGTACTGTGTCCAGTTCTGGGCTCCCCAGTAAAAGAGACATGGACATATTGGAGTGAGTCCAGCAAAGGGCCGCAAAGATGATTAAGGTCTTGGAGCATCTGTCATACAAGGAGAAGCTGAGAGAGCTGGGACTTTTCAGCTTGGAGAAGGGAAAGCTTGAGAGGGGGATCTTATCAGTGTATATAAATACCTTATTGGGGGAAGTAAAGAAGATGGAGTCAGACTCTTCTCAGTCATGTCCAGTGATAGGACAAGAGGTAACGGGCACATACCAAGCCACAGAAAATTCTCTTTAAGCTTAAGAAAAAAGCTTTTTTAGTGTGCAATCAGCCAAACAGTGGAATAGGTTGCCCTGAAAGGTTGTGGAGTCTCCATCCCTGGAGATATTAAACATTCAACTGGATGCAGACCTGAGCAACCTGCTGCTGTATCTCAGTCTACTCTGAGCAGAGGGGGTTGGACTAGACATCTCCAGAGGGCCAGCCTCAACCGTTCTGTGATTTTGTGAGCAGTAACTCCTTTTCTGAAGTCTAGTGATCCCAGACTTTCAGAAAGTTGTAAATGATCAATGACAATGACATGAATATTTGCAGCCATTTGGCTGCACCATCAAGCCAGGACAGGTGTAAAACAGCCACAGAGAGCCATCTGTGCTGCCTCATTTCCCGCTGTTAAATACCAAATGAGGAACACCTGAAGAATCAACCTAATATGTTTCATGAGCCTCATCTCTAAATGCAATGGGATATTATAATTCTATGCACGTATTGTCTGTGTGAATCTATGCAGTGCAGACTACACAATCCTGAATGAGAAAGGAAGATGACCCATGAAACACTATTAATTATTGTCAGCCCAGTGGAAAGACTTCAGGAGCTCAGCCCTCAATAGTTTTGTGTTGGAGGAGCTAACAAAGGCTCAGGCATTTAAGAAACTATACCTGTAGTCTTAAGATAGGTATAATTCTTATGCTTATTCTGGCATGGAAATGTATAACGCTTTCTTTTTACAAGTAAATAAGACTGAATAATAAACTATGTAGCTGAAGATATGTGTAAATAATAACAAATCTTTTCATCTCTCTGTAAAAATGTAGCTCTAGATTATAATTAGAAACTAACAGGTAATTTTCTTCTAATTTTTAAAGCATACAAAAGGTAGATATTACCACAGCCAAATGAAGTTTACAATGACTTGCCATTTGAAGTTTATAGCCAAATGAAGTTTACAATGGCTTGCCATTTCAGCTGAGGCAACAGAAAAAGAAGCAGACAATATGACACGTGTAACAGATCCAATGAAATGATGAAAAAAATGCTTATCACATGGGGAGAGTGAAAACCTTTGTTGCAATTCCACAGATCTTGTCTGTTATAGATAATTCTTGATAATGCACTGAATATTCCCAGAAATTAATACAGGTAATTTTAATTAAAAATAGACAATTTTTTTGGAAGTGCTACTTTTTAGAAGACCTGCTTCCAAGAATGACAATGGACAGGTCGGTGTAGAAAATTGCATACAAAATTGTATAACTTTAGGATATACACAATAGAATGGGCTGTAAAACTCTTCTGTGACAGTCATTTTTCTCATTTCTGTGAACTGCTCTTTTAGGATCTATTTAGCAATTAATTGCAGTCCTCACTAGATGATAATGCTGCAACAGAAATCTACAGAATAAATTGTGCCAGTGCAAAAGACACAGTGATTGGCAGGCCTTTCTTAATTATGGCATTAGGTTTAACACTTGTGTTAATCTGAAATTCATTAACATGTCTCCAGATACCACTAGTTAAATCCAGTTTGCCAACAGGCAGAGTCAGCTCTGAAATTAGTGCTTCAGAAAACCTTGTTTACTGCCTGCTGTCCTCTGAAAAAAAATCCACTGAGGTCAGGTTTCCTGACATATTGTTTGACTGGATTCCCAAAACAATTCCGTGATATTCTCAAGGGGCAACTCTGGACACACAAAAGCTAAAATGAGGTTTGTGCCAGAATCACTTATCTACAAGTAAATCTCTTATTTCTTCAAACAGATTCTTAATTCCTCTTTTTATACTTTATTGATATAGTCTTTCATGCTGCATTTTCATGATCAATAATTATTCTACCCGTATAGAAATCTCTGTAGATGATACAGACAGAAATGCAAATGAGAATAAAAACTACATAAATTTTTCAGAAATGGATCTTGCCAATGATCTTGGTGTCTTTCTTTGACAGATAAGTTATTTAGTTTACAAGGAAAGCATGACAGATATAATCTCTCTGGATTTCAGAATTTTATTCCACGGGAAATGACTGATTAAAATTGAGAAGATGGGGATCAGAATCTGGACTGTAAAGTGGTTAAGGAACTGATCAAAAAGGAGACCAAACGGGTTGTGCTGAAAGTGTGTGGGTATTGGTGGGTTCCCTGTGCAGTTCGTCACAGTCTATTTTGGAAAATTTTAGTGTTTTAACCAGTGACTATGTCCCAAAAGGGCAGAAAAATGTCCATTGGGGGCATAGAATGTGCTGATGAAATGTATCGATAGTGTGAAGATGGGATGCATCAGTAATATGGAATGAGATGAAATATCACATGGTAGAATCTGGGTAATTTTAGGGACTGAGGCAATAAGAAATAAGATTATATGTATATTTTGATGCATTTACAGACTAATAACAGGAACTTTGTTAAGAGTACAGAGTACATGTGTTTCCAGATACCAGAGAAAGGAAAGTGTGTAACAGTTCAGATAAATCTCTCACACCAGATTCCTGTCTTTCTCTTCATCTCTTTCTTCAGGGACATTAAGGATGTATTATCTACCTTCATAATGTTGTAAAATTATTTTTATTTCATATTTTGATCTCTAATATAATTACACTAGGATTCTTTATATTATCCAAACTTTTTCCCAATCTTATTTTGTAGACCTTCCTCAGAGCAGTAAATCTTGCAAGGATTTGATATAGATCTTCTCAGATCCCTAAATAGGCCATCATATGAAGTTATGAAAGACAACCTGTTATTAAACTTTCAAATTCATCTCTTCTAAATCAAGCTTCCAACTTTCTGTCTACATTTTTATTCTTATTTCTTTTTCACTCGCATATCAAATGATTTTACATACATTTCTTAGAATACACTGCATTCTTTCTTGGAAATGCTTGGTCATTTTGCACTGGACGGACAGATGCCATAATAATGGATTGGGTGAATGCTACAGAACAATGAATTACATAACTCTTTTCCTCATCTCATTTCTATAGCCACGATTGTCAAAATTTCTCCCTTTCTTAGCAGAGTGTTGACAAATGAAAACTGAAAAATAGCATTACCTCATTGGGCTCCCCAAAGTCTCCAGAATTAAATAGAATATGCTTCTACATCTAATTCTTTTTCCCAGGTAACTTCTCCAGTTTGCTTGAGTTCCAAATAATAAATAACCTTGTAAGTACTGTTGCTTGCTCCCATGCACATTCTTTTCTTGTTTAATGATCAGTTCCCCAGCCTTGTCAACCCTTATCACTTATTGTCAGAATTACTTGTCTAACTGTTGTACAGACATACAATATGTTATATTCTGCATTTACATGTTTCTATCCACCAATTTTTCCTACTGGTTTTGGTAGGCTCTTTGAGACCAATTTTATTTTTATTTTTCCTGTGCTTCTTCCTTATTGGTATTTCCTCCCCTCTTTCTTTCCCAGTGTCAGCTTTTGCAGCTTCTTTTTCCGTTTTAAAGGTGGTTTCATATTGGTGTAATTTAAAATCTTGTTTGACAAGATGCATTTTAACTATCTTCTTCAATGTTAATGGTTTTGTCTGTAAGGAGATTTTATCATTTTGGATGTGTCTTAATTAGTCTATACAATCTCTGTATATATGAGGGAGAACTTCATATGGGTTACTTCTCCTTTCACTGTTTTTAAAGCAGACACAAAATAGTAGTCTAATTTTATTATTAAATAATTTATGGTTATTGTTACTGGTATTGTTACTAGTAATTAGATTAACATCTCCCTGCAAAGTAGTGTTATCATATGGCTTTTACATCTACTCTAAGTTTCTGTCATTTCTTCTTTCATTAGGTAGACAACTTTCAGCTGATTTACAATAAGAACTCTCATCACTTTATTCCTAGCTTCCCTCCTCAAGCTCATTTTTCCCCCAAAACCAGAGTAGTATTGGAGTCGTCTCACCTGTCTTTGGAAATCTGCAGCATAGACATCTAAAGCTGATATAGTTTTGTAGATTTGCTCTGCTGTCAGTGGAGGCACCTCTACGGCACAATTCATATGGCTTATTTTAGATAAGTAAATGATGAGGTGAACCATGCCCCGCTAAGTGACTTTCTCTCCATTCACTATAAAAGCAGTGTAATCAACTAGTTCATGTGTAGACATTTGCAACGTACATATCTAATGTGAAGTAAATTGAATTCCATTCCTATACTGTATTGCTTTATAAATAGCTAAAATCTCTGTGTCCCTGTATTATTTCATTTTTATATTTGTCCCCTCTTCCACTTTATCTAGTTGCATAACACACATGAAACAAGGTGAACCTAACAGATCATAGTAGTTTTTCTACCATTGCATCATTTATCACCTACATCATCTTGTGTCTGTATTGTTTGCTGTTATTTCTCATGGGGAAAAAATAAAAAAAAAAAGCAATACCATTATAAATAGCCCTTGTCCCTAATCTATGATCTACTGTTCAACATTTGTAGCATGTCAATCTGCTGAGTTTATAAACCCTTCTGTTTTTCTGTGCCTAACCTTATCACTTTCCATTTCCTGCCAACATGTCATATGGTTCAGGCACCGGCTTGTGACCCTGTTCTATGGAAGTCATGTTCATTTGTTCTCACCCTCAGTGCTTTGTCCACAGTTT
Source organism: Fulmarus glacialis (assembly GCF_000690835.1). NCBI lineage: Eukaryota > Metazoa > Chordata > Aves > Procellariiformes > Procellariidae > Fulmarus > Fulmarus glacialis. The sequence goes on along the minus strand of NW_009191249.1, from coordinate 24,592 downwards.
TCTATTATTGTCAGGTTTCATTATCCTTCTACATTTCCCTACTCAGAACCCCTCTTGTTACATATCCATCTGGCAATTCATATCAAGGTCTGTGCTCATTCCTGTTAAATACTCCATTAGAAATCATTAGCAAGTCAGGACCATGAAGATGAAAGATTTACATTTTCAGAAATATTCTTCCATTGATCTGGATGTTATTGATTCTGGCAGAGGGGACCTCTGAGGGAGGACAAAGAAGCAACTGTAGCAGTAGCAAGGGAGAAAAACTAAGAATGTTTATAACTATCTTTACAACATGTTAGGAATAACAGATGCACACACCAAATCAAGAAAATAAAGGTGAAAGTTTGCAACAACAGATCTGTATTTATTTTTCATATATGAGCCTCAATAAAAGATCTGTATGCAATCTCTGAAGACACTGAACCCCATGAGAATTATTCCCTTTCTTGACCACCTTCCATTTAACCACAATACATCTATATTTACAAGGTCTGCGTTATCACAGAGTCCAAGGACTTCACAATCTAAAAATCACCCGTATGAAACAGGAAGACCTTTTTACAGGAAAAGGACCAACACGAAGTTGAAAATTTCAACTGCCTATTTTGGTGACCAAGACCTAAGTTGAATTTAGTTATCCAAGAACTGTCCAAGTAGCACTGATTTGCACCTCCAAGTTTCTGAAGGACCAGCATTTACACTCCCATTTTCTGAAGCTCCTTAGTCCAACCAGTGAGGCACACAGCTTCTTCTTCACCCCCCTTGCAGCTCTGACCCAAGAGGGAGAGGCACCCCTCTTTTTTTGCCTATGTCTCTGATCTAAGTTTTCCCCTCTGAAGAGAATTCAAGAGAAATGCAGCTACAAACTCACGGGGATCCTGGCTGCTGAGGGAGGCAACTCAGCTCTGCTGACATGGCACTACCTTGGCATGAGGGAGCCCTGCTCAAAATTCAGATGGGCCTCCCCTGAAGGTTAGCAATATTGGAAGCTAAGAGACGCTATTCCTGGAACCGATTTCCCCAAGGTTTTCACTCAAGGACCAGAGCCACAAAAAGAGTTTCTTGCAATTGCTCAATAAAATCAGCATCCTTGTCAGGAATGTCAATTAATTGCTGGTTTTCATTAGTGATTGAACTGATAAGAACATCATTCACCAGTACAGCTTTAGGACCTGGAAAGATTCTGATTCTTCATAAAATTAATTTTAGTTTAATTCAGACCAAAATCAAGCAATTAAACAATAAGGCAGAAGAAAAAAAAAATCCTTCAAATCAAAGCCTGTTTTTGTTTATTTTCAGGTGACACAGGATAAACTGGATAAACAAATTTCTCTCTAAAGGCCATTTATGCTTTGTAATACTATTTCAATCCGGTGTAAGAATTGAACTATTTTATAAGGGTTTTGGTTTTCTGGGTCTTTTCTAGCATTTAATGACTTCAGAATTAGAATATATTATACTATTCCATGAACTACTGAAAAAAAAAAAACCAAACATACTTCAGGAAAATGCTTTCTAAATGTTTGATGCTGGAAAACTTGACTTCAATACACTTTATTAGGAGCACATAATAATCTCTTGGCTGCACAGACTCGTAGACATCTATTCACATGACACGGCATGCACTCAGGTAGATACCAGACCCTGGCCATGGAGCTCACATGATGTGCGTTTATAGGCATTAGTGGGCCATCTCTGTAAAAACAAATTGCCACCTCTTCTCCATACATGGAAAAAACAGTCTGTACTTCTCAAGTGACACTGGTGTTATTCACTGTTTGGCAAGTATAGTCAATGTCTATTACCAGCTTGTCTTCATAGGAAATCTTTAATCTGATTATACATGAATGTAGAAAAATCTCTTTGTGTGTGTTTGGAGGACTCAAATAGAAGGTGAATTTCTCAGCTGCCGTTTGCTACCTTCTTTCTCTTCCCCTCTTCACCTTATGCCTTTTCAGCAGCTACAACCTCTCATCTCCATAGGAGAGGCAAGTTCCTGCTATTCAAACCAAAATAAGTTAGCTTAAATCACCTCTGAACACAGGTTCACAGTCTTTATTTAAAGAGAATGGTTCATGTCTGTCTTTAAAAAATTTGGTGGACTGAGGTAACAGCCAGTTATGTCTGCTATGTACCATGCAATAATTCATTGGAACACTGTAGTTAAAACACATTCACACATATGCCTTCATTTTTGTTGTGCAAATTGGTAAAAGTATTAAGAATTTGAATCCCTAAATAACAACATATTGCAGATGGGCATGTCCATTATGGGATAGGTGGCAGAAGGCATATGTCTTTGCTCTGACCCTTCACACGTTGCAACATTGAACTTTAGGAGACCTGACAATTCAGCCCCCAGCACTTGTGGACTTATGAAACTTACTGGATAAAAAACTTACTGGATACTGGATATCTACATTGTCTAAAAATGCCTTGAAAAGCTGAAGTATTGTCCCAGGACTACCTCAGCAAAGAAACAAGCAAACAAATAAATAAAATAACATTGTAAGTGCTTTTTGTCTTAATAATGCAGTAACTCAGAGTCACCGGGTGTCAGGCAACAACACAGAAACAAGAGAAATCTTCAAAAGGTCAAATTAGGTCTAGGGCAAATCGGCTGAAATAAGGAACAACCTCAACATTCTGCTGTAACTGGAATGAAAAAACAACAACCTTCCTAGGTTTGGGAACATCTGCTTGAACATTACTTTCTTTTTATTTTACACATTCCTCAGAATTTTCTGATTCACTATACAAAGCTCAAGACAACTTGCTTACTACAATAAGAACAAGACCATGTGCATTTTATGCTCAGGTAAGCAAGAAATCCTGCCTAAGCACTTTGTGCAAGAACAATATCCCTTGCTGGTAAGAAACAGCGAATGTGCAAAACAGAGAAAAAATTATCAGTGTTGAGTCGCAGTTAGTCCATGCATAAGGGAGGATCAATACAACAATTTGTAACTATCAAGAGCTGGAGCCTTTAAACGCCAGCTGGCTTAGCAGAAACCTTCCCACAGTGGCTGTATGTCAATACAAGGGTAATTTCCAAGCACCTTTAGTTGTTTTTCTCCAACATGATAAGCAGAGGACTCTAATATCCCGAGGCTTTCTCTTCAGATCTCCGGGTAGGAACTTGGAAGAACCACGGCAGAGACTGCAGTAAATAAGCCTTTCAAGTTTGCACAGCCTGGCGTGTGCTGAGGAGTCTGACTGCCCTGTAGCTGCATATCCTGCAGACAGATGATGACTTGAGGTTCCATGCATCATTTTCACTTTCCTTTAAAATGCATAATAATTACCTCCAAAAAGTGGGACACAGCTACCATAAAAGGCCATATTATGAGTTGTGACTTAATGCTACTTAGGGATATTTATAAAATGTAATTATGTGTGGCACGGGAACAGTGCCAATACATTTTTGTCTCTCAACTCGGGATAAAGCTATATTGGAGCAAAGCCATGGTAGTCCTGGAGTGGCTGCAGGGCCAAACAGGAAAATCAAAAGCTCATCCAGCTGGAGCTCAGAGTGAGCAATAATGTGTCTTCCACGATTATATCTGTTTGCTTAGCCTTACAGGCAAAGGAAAGCAATCTGCTATTGAAGTCTCCATAAGATGCAACATACAGAACTGTGGATTTCTTGTTATTTTAAAGAGTTTGATGAGTATATGTATGGCAAACCTTGAAAGAAAAGACATTCTAAGGAAGCAGCAGGATACAGTGCATGGGTGATATGTAGCTGCTTCCTTTCCACTGAGTCTGTACAAACTGCCACCTTTGCCTGCCACAAGCAAACACAAAGTCCCTCACCTTTCCACTGAAAAACATACAGCTCCCAGGGGAATATTCATTTAGTGAATGTCAAGGACTGTCTCTTACTGTGCTGTTCTTCTACTCCTGCAGATAAACATATGTGACAGAGAGCACGTCTGTAAACTCAGGATGTTCTGAATTCCCCAGACAGGTCAGGTAACCACTGTGTTACTACGATGCTTTCCACACTCCTAGGATCATCTGTCTTGCTGTACAGAGCACGTGCAACACCTAAACTTGAAGCCACATCTAAGTAACTAGATGACACTCATAATAAAAATAAGCAATTGTAATTGCAAATGTTTTTGCTATCTGTTTGCTTGCCAACCGATCTTGGTTTTGCTTTAACTTTTTTTTTTAGCAGTTCTTTAAACCTGTTAGGGTGTCTACTTTTTCACAGTTGGATTCCAGTATGGTTGATCAACACCGGTACCCCAGACCCACTAAAATAAACAGTAAATATTCTATTGACTACACTACAGTTGAAACTTTATAAACCTAGCGTTGGTAAACATATTTCTGCATTTTCCTGGTTAGCTGATGGATTTTGTTTTTTCAACTAAATAATGAATAGGTAACATATATTACCTACTTTTCAAGAAATATTTCAGCCAACTGAATGATATTGTTCCATTTCAGAATGTGAAATAAAAAGGGTGGGCTAATTTAACAAAGTAGTTAGATACTCATAATCTCAGAGCATTCTGGTTGACTCAGTGGTTTTTAATGCTTCCAGGCACTGGCAACATCTGGACAGTAATAATCGATACTAATTCCTATCTGCTGTGATATTTGCATGTTATTGTACTTTTAGGACAAGATCACAGATTAAAGATGAAAAATTTATTTCAATCATCGCTTAAGAACCTTTTTTCCTTAATTAATGAAACACTTGAATAGATCAGAATTCCTACTTCATTATTGCTGGTTATATTGGTAAATTCTAATTATAAATGTCTTTAACAATTTTGAATCCTTATTTGTCTTGAGTTAAAACACGTGGGAAAAGTTGCAAAGAAGATATGTAGATAGCATAGACCTAGAATTGCAAATGCAAAAAAGTACTGTAGGAACAGTGACATAGCAAAACTATTGCTTGAAAAACTGTGATAAATTTTGGGGTTTTGGAAGAATGGACTTAACTAGTCACTCCCATTTCTGTGAAAATTCTTTTAATTAGGGTGCTACCTAATCAAGCTGCATTTCACACATTGCAAGGATATTATAAGAAACTTGAGAGATACTCATTTCATGATAGCATAACGTCTAACTCTTCATTGCTTGTTGAAAGAAAATAGAAGTGATTGATGGAATAATCAACCATCATTATTACATGAAAACTCTTTTTTTTTTGCCTAAACCTAAATTTTCTCGTTTATATTAAAACTATGGTAATATGCTAATAGTTTTGTTCTCTAACCAAAGTTGGTTGGTTTTGCTTTGGCTTGTTTTGTTTTCTTATTGGACAATGACAAAAATGTTTATTAGCAAAAAATAACCCTTTGGAGATCATACAGATGTATTGTTTGAATCCCGAAGGGTAACTTGTAATTCATCTTCTATAAAACAGAAAATTTTCATCTGAATGATAATGAAGAATAATCCAGATGTTGATGATAGGTCTTTCTTTGTGTATGGTGCACAATAAAAAAACCTCCAAAAATGCACAAAATTTATCTTGTACTGCACTAAGATTTCTTGTTTCAGTGCTGGCTGGGTAGAAATATGGAGTCATACATTTATAGCTGTTTTGATTCTGCTTTCACTAGAATAAAAATACAATAAGACTTATGAATTTATATAAACTAATAGCCACTTAGTGCTACTAAGATAGGATATTGAGAGTCCTTTTGTATAGGAGTTGTAGGAAGTCTTACATTCTTAGCTGCATAGTGACCCAGATGCAACAAAACTAAAGAATATCCCCCCAGTCATGCCCTATACTTGTTTAAGGCATGCTTCTGGGACATGGCTTCAGTCTCCTTTGAATTAAAGGCTTAGGAGTCAATTACTTTATTTCTTGAGTGAACATCCGAATCCCAGACCAATATGAAATGTTTGGGGGAAGGACAAAGCTTCAGTGTTTCTATCATCTCAAAGCAGAGTTAGCACTGTGGTATTAAATATTTTTAATTCCCTTCTGGAACTGTTCAGAAGCATAAACCTCTTCCCCTTGACTTAACACAGAAGGGTTGTACCACACCCTTTTACCCTCCAGCTGAACTCCTAAAATTTAGGCAAGTCAGCATCAAAGTTAATCATACTGGATAATAAACCTCACCCATTGTAATTGGGGGTCTAAGGAGGAAGCTATGATTGGTGTGTAAATTTTGATACAGTAGTTAAAAACACATCCAAATTTTCATACTCTGAGATGTAGCTGAGTATCCTTTAATAATCTTACCTCATATAAATAGCTCAACAACCAGCAGATAAAACTGTATTTAAGTAGACTACCAGTCAAGCTGATAATTTGTTAATAGAGCTGTAAGTAAGAGAGAGAAGCACCATTTTCAAATCCATCTGACTGTGTAGGCTCCTATGACTTGCCTTAAAAGAGTTTAGGCTTCCAAGTGTAACTAATAAATAAAGAATATTCTGTATTTCCTATATTCCAAACTATTTTTTCATTAAATGCTAATGTAATTATAAAAGTTAATAACCTAAAGAGATTGGCACAAACTGAAAAATGTTAATACGGAAGCCTCACTAATGCATCATCACTTTGAAAGCATGCTATGCACAGAATCCACAGAATTGCAAGTAAAATCTTTACTGCAAATTATTTTACCTTTAATTATCAAATGTTCAATTTTGATGGTAGACATAACAGGAGAATTGAGAGACACAGTCCCTCTATTTAAAATAGAACGCCTCAGGAATTTGTGCATCAAATCCATTTTATTTCAGGCTTACAAGGGAGAGATTTGACTAAGACTATGGGGAGCAACATTTTGGGTCCAATCTGTTCAGCATAAAACATAACCTGCTGTGTGGCCAAAATGATTGGATACCGTAATCCTCAGGAATAACAGCAAATGCTTCGTCTGCTGGAGTAAATTAGAGAAGCTTCTAGGATAAACTATCTTCCACATATTTAATATTTCATACTATTAGAAATGCTTTAACCAGCCTTTGAGAAAATCTCTCTGACTCATAGCTGCTTGCAGAAAAACATACAGAAGCAGATGAGTTGCTATGGTACCTAAATGCTAATGGACAGGCTCGCTCTCTGGTAGCCTTTAAACGTATCAGCCTTTCCCATCAGCTGTATGGAGAACTAGACACCTACTTTAAACTTCACCAGCTACTGAAACTGAGAGAAACCTATTTGCCTGCGAGAGATGAACTGAATCCCATCACTTTCCTCCTGGATGTCTTGCTTAGTTTGCTCAGATTCTCCCTGTTTTTCCTTGAGGTCACATCTGATAGCAAGGTCAAACATGTCTAACTTGCTCTTGAATCAGTACTACTATGACTACAGATCTGGACTTGGTTGATTACTGCTGAATACATCTCCCTAGAGTAGCAAAACTAAATACTGTTGTCTGATGACGTTGGCAATGCCTGTTAACTATAAATTTATTCTCTCTTTACTATAATTCCTGCCCTACAGTATTAAGTCTACCTGATACCACCACTGTCATTCCCTCTAACATAGAGAAATGGTTATTTTCCTCCTTATATGAGAATCTAAGATTTGTCAAGATAATTTCACTGACAGTGACCTCCCTGAAGAATTGCTTTATTTTCTGAGCTTGTCACTTACCAGCTATTACCAGTTAGATCACTTTTTACATGAATGATCTATAAATGCAGCTTATTTATACTACCAAATAGCTTTGATAAAATCCTTGTTGCTTTTTTTCCCTTGATATTCTCTCTAATGTGTCTATTTCATTTTGTAAGTAAAAGCTGTTGTAGTAAAACGAAAAAGGCCATATTATTCTGTTACAGAGGTACTAAAAAGCAATTCATTTCTCCTCATGACTGTCCTGCTGGCTTGCAGAACTGTTGTCTTACAAAACAGAGCATAAATCAACATATGGAAAAATTAATAACTTGTACAAACAGTCTTACTTGATTTGACAGATTCAAGAGGATATTTTAAATTTAAGCTTTTAAGTTTGGAAGCTTGTCAAGATATTCCTTTCTCAAAACACATGGTATGCCTTCTTCCTGTTAATAAAGGTAATAAGGATATCTGAAGGGCTTAATAACACCACAAAATTGCAGCTGTGATGTTTCTTACACTGACTGAAAGGTAAAAAAATACATGCATTATGGATCCAGTTTCTTTGCACTCAGATACCTTTTCACTCAGAATGTCAAGGGTTAGTTTGTATTGCTCCTCACTATTGCCTGAGTTTTTCACTTGATCATATTAGAAAACTGTACTCTAATATATCTGAATATCCTCACCTCACCTATCAGGAGATGCAAATCAGTTTTCCTGGATAATAAGGGTAAATCTTTTATCACCTTCTTTTACATATTAATTATTAAAATACCTTATGAATTAGACCTTGTTCCTCAAAACAGAGAATTGACCTCAGTCATGTTCTACATCATGAATTTTCTATGTGTGCTCAATTAATCAGTACTTAAGATCTGTACATAAACAAGAGCAGGGCTATAAATTGCACTTACTTTTAGGTTCTACCTTCTAATTTTACACCCAGCGTTTTCATAGTCTCTGATTTTAATTACATGTATTTTTGAGGTACCTAAGAATCATAGCAGCTCCAAGCTTTGCCTGCTGCACGTGCTTACATTATAAACATACATTACTTAAATTCATTAAGAGTGATTCAGACCGCTGTGCAATTTTAGTTTCTTGTATAGCCACCTGGATTAATTCCATTAAAATAATTAGCATGCCAAAGCAGAACTTATTTGAAATCATCCCCTGCTCATCCTCAATAATAAATTAACAGAAGTAACAACTCCTTTCTTAGTTTAACATAAAGGTGCAGGAAACTAGACATCAGGATTCTTTATTACAAATGTTCTGCCATAGCCCCAGTGCATTCACAAGCCAAATTAGACACCTCTGAAACAACGACGAAAGTACATGAACAGAATGAACTAGTTTGAATTCTGGGATTTTATGAGTTCATGTCTATGTTAGTTTAAGCTTTAGCCATGTTTTCAAACATTCCTCTGTACCACCAAGATCTTCAAAAAAATTACATGGAATTATGTCATGTGATTAACTTATGACAGAACAAACATCACAGATCTTAATAAAACTGCAGCAGACATTCCCCCTTCCACTCCCTTCTTCTGCAGCTGAAAGCACTATCTTTATTTCTTCAGCAGAGTACAGATTAGTGAAACTAGAGTTGCTACCACAGTGAAATACTAGCAAAGTCAGCAGAGTTCAGCCCTTCCCAACTCATTGTTAATCTTGTTTGTCCCTATCTGATCTACTCATCTGCTATTATCTCCCATTATACTTAGATAGTTTTTAACCCTATCAGAGTATGGTACCAGTGGCATTGTATGATGCTAAGTGTTTCTGACAGTACTAACCCCTAAATTATGAATGGACAATAAGAACTCATAACTTTAAAAATCACAGATGTGCCCAACCTCAACTATTTCAAAAAGATTTTTTTCTCTATTGGTAGTTGTAGACTTGAGAGTTGGATTTTAGAAATCTAAGTTAGGAGCATAGCTCCAGTACATTTTAAGTGGGACATTTAGTTCTATTGTGCTTAATGACTTAAAAAATGTCAAAACTCATCAACCTCAAAGGGCACCATTTTAAAGCTTCTGTTTTAATGATAAATAATGATTTGAGAATGCAAATTTTGTACTCAGTGAAAGAATAGAGAGGTGTCAGCTTTCTTCAAGAAAACATTTTAAACAGTCTGAGCTGAATAGTAAGTCAGAGAGTTTTGCACAGATTGATGTCTTAGCAACTTCAAAAGATAGCAGGAGAAGATGAATTTTGTAAACGGCTGTTTCCACAATAATGATTCTCTGGAGGGTTCAAAATTCTCCATGAGAAACCCCATTCTTCATTTTTTTAAAAACTGTTCTCTATAGATACTGCTTTCTCAGAAAAAAATATTACAATGTAGAGTGATCATTAATTTTTCGTTTACAAGTGTCGACACCTTATTTTGAGTTTGCCTGCTAGTTTCTGTTCTTATGTTCTCATTCTCTGGTATCATTCTGCCCTTTAAGGATGAAATTTTGAATGTTTGCTTTTTAAATGGGGCAGATGCTGCATGCATGTGTGTCTGCGTGTGTAGCCAAAACTAACCTTTTCTCAAAGGCATTTAATTAACATATCTAAAAACCAAATAACAGCAAGGCTTACTAGTCCACTCAGACTATGAAGTTAGTTCCAGAAGAATAGACTAAAGGTAACATATGTTCATTTAATATTGCAAAGCAAGGGTAAGTGATATACTTTTCTTTCTTTCAAGTCCAGCTAGGGCTACAGAATCCCAGCATGGCTGAGGTGGGAAGGGATCTCTGGAGATCACCTAATCCAACCCTGCTGCTTAGAGCGGGTTGCCCATGTCCAGCCAGGTTTTGAATATCTCCAAGGATGGAGACTCCACAACCTTTCTGGGCAACCTGTTCCAGTGTTATTTGTAGATTTGTCATAAAATCCCAGCAAGCAACATAGTTGCTTTACTTTGTCCCAGAGAAGACCAGAGAAAAGGTTGCACAGTCAGACTCAGAACTTTTTTCCTGAGTCTCCTCTTCACCAGGAGGGGGAAGTGATGTTGCAGTGACCTCTGGCAGAAGCAGACAACATTTATCTAAGCATTGAGGGCAGAGGGGAGTCACTGCTTCCACCTATTCTCTGCTCCCTTCTCGCTTATCGCTGCTCACCTAAAAAGACGTCAAAGTTGCAAGTATCCCTGTTCACCCACAGGATGAGCAGCCTATCAAAGCAAATAACACGTCTGTTTGCATGTATGAGAGTACAGGTCAAGTTCTGCCCTTACCTTTAAGATTAAGTGAAAGACCCATATTGTAACATCTGTAAATATATTATGTTATAGTGTATGATGTTTTCTCGATATTTATCTCTGGAACTACTACAGTATGGTAATGTAAATATGAACACAAATATATGACTAAAGGTAGCAAAAACCAGCTACCCTATATTAGCTATAAATGTATATATATAGAAAGAGTGAACTTTCTTCTATATGAAATGTTTTATGTACAATATAAGCAATGATCTTTATCTTTGGAATTTAACTATAAATTTTGATCTTCACTTCTGTAGTGGGACAACTGGGGAGGGGGGCACTGGTCAGTCTTATCACTTTGTGTTTTATTTCCACCCAAGAAATAACACTGTATCCATGTTATCGTCCTTTTTTTGCTTTGTCCGGAAGGAAGTACAAAGATAAAACTTTTTCTTAAAAACAAAACCAAAACAAAACAAAACCATCTTTGAAACACCTCCATCCACCACAAATGCATGTTCAAGTCCTGTTTCTGTTAAATGATGAGCACTTATGTTGAATTCAGCAGAGCACGTCTCATAAAACACTCAGCACATGCCAGGGTAAAAACTCTTAGAAAACATCTGCTTATTTTGTAGACAGAATAATGAAGTTAAATAGAGGGAGAACACTAGAAAAATGTGATGGGAAAACATATTGAACCATGCCACAATTGCACATACCACCATTTATAAACCTAATTAACAGAAAAACTATTCGCTTTACCTAACTTTAAATTTGAAACACCAGTTTCACATAAATATCTCATTTTGTTTGGATACAAAAACTGGTAGGGAAAATCTTTCAAATGTGGCACTTTTATTAAAATAAGAACACCATAAAGTGACAACATTCACTTTTTGCCTGGGAAAAAGAAAGATAAGTAGGAGCATGAAACTTCTGAAAGCTCTAAGTATTCTTTGATCAAATAGCCAGAAAGAGCTGGTTATGGTCTACTAGCAGTGACCACCAAGAACAGAGGGAACTAAATATGCCACATCTCAGCACACTGGCTTTATATTTTCCTGTTGTTTAAAAACTCTTTCAATGTACACAGCAATAGGCTGTACCAGTTACATGTTAGAGGTTTCTTTTCCTATGAAATTAAATTAATTATTAAACTGCCCATTATAAATGAAAAGCAATTGGTTTTAGACACCATACTTTGCTAGCTATCCTAAGAAAAGCACAGGCAATAGTAAAACAGGAGACTACACTCAGCAGTAACTCAAATCTCATGTACAAATAAATTTCTTTATTCCTATTACAAATGAAGAAGTTCTATCCCCTTTAAAATCATGCTGAACTCTGAGATTTTCTGCATTTGGCATACAACTGGTAGAAGAATATCTAAGCAGAAACAAATGTCATATCAATTACATCAGTACACTGTGTGCTGGTGGTTATGATCACCCTTCAGTCATGAAGGTGTCATGGAATATTACACAGACGAATCCTTCAGGGGAACAAATCTTCTTCATAATTTGTAAATAAAAATAAACACAGTAAACAAGAATAAACACATTTCAAAGTGATTACTTGCAATCAAATGCAAAACAGTTACTCCAATAAACAGAAATATATATGTTTTCTTCCCCTTGTTAATACCCTCCATAAGGCAGACAGACATCCTTCATAATACAGGTGATATTTTGTGAGGTGTGACCCACTAAGTTGAATGTGACAGGGTATTAATTGGACTTGCACCGACTCATTACTACCTTGGTTAAGAGGCATGTACTGAATTAAGAGAGGTGAGAAGTTGGTTTAATATGCATAAGGGTAGAATCATGCGAGGAAACTGATATTGAATAAAAACAAAAACTGCCTGTCTCAAAAATGCCAGTTAATTCTTGATATTAGAAATTATTATCATCTTGAAGAGCAGAGGCTTAATTCCAAAACACAGAAAAAGTTGTTTAAGCATAAGAAATTTTTTTTTACTGTGAAAATTACCAAATACTGGAACTGATTGCTCAGAAAGAATTTTGGAGGATTTTCCATCCTTGTATATACTTAAAACCTGGCTGGACATGGTCCTAAGTAACCTGATTTAGCTGATCCTGATCTGAGCTGAGGGTTGGAGCAGGTGGTCTCCAAAGGTCCCTGCCAACTTCAGCAGTGATATGATCCTACGATTGTTAGGATAGAAAAATGTTACCTTGAATGGCTGTGAAAGCCAGGGTTTTCCTTTCATGTATCAGCTCACTTTTAATAGACTACATTATTAATGACTGAACCTAGGATGCACATTAAAATCGAAACACAGCACTACTGTCAACTCCCAGCACAGGAGGTCTAGCAATCTATGTAAATATTCACCTCTGTAAACCAAGTCAGACACAGCGGCAGTGCTGTCCAGAGGAACAGGATTTTGGGATTAATAGGAAAAGGCAAAGGGTTAAAAAGTGTCCTCTGCTTATGCCTTCCAACACATGACCCAAAAAAAGGAAATATTTGGGCATATAACACAATTTTTAAAAAATTGGTACACCGGTACATGAACAGTTAACATATCCCACGGGACAGAAAGTTAACCACACAGAAATGTTTCTTTTTTTTCCTTTTTTCCTCTCTTTCAGTAAATTACTAGTTCAAAAGCAGATACTTTTTCATTAGTGTCCAGAATACTTTATCCCACTCTTTCATCTCCCCTTGTTGCAACACATAGAGTCAGCCAGAGAAATCATGACAGGTATTGATGAAATACAACAATCTAGGGAGAGAAAGGTTTCATATAAAATGTACAGCTTATCTTTTTATGCTAAACAACACAGACCCAGAAGAATATCTACTAGAAATGTAGATAGTTTTCACTGCAAACCTTGCAATGTGCTGCCTACCTTTGTCATCATAACAACATTTCCCATTTCCCAGCAACATATTTTGCTCCAGGTTTTCTTTCAAATCACTAAAGAATCATTTAAACTCCTTTTATCCTTATATTCCTGGAGACAGGGATTCCCTTTTCATGAAAATTGCATAGGAAGAAAAAAGTTTTAGAAGAGGAAAAAACTGTAAATTACAGCCAACATTCGTATCAAACAAATGGTCTGGTATATTACCTAAAGCAAAAAAAGCTTCCACTCAGAAGCTAAATTCCAAATGACCTTGTGCTTTTTTCAAAAAGGCTGTCAGCTGAGATCATTGGAATAAATTGTGATGGACAGTGCTTTTCTCTGCATAGTTAGAAGGCATGTCTAGTATGTGAATTACCACCAAGTAGGGAAAAAAACCAACAAAAACACAGAAAAGAACATTGTTCCATTTCTTTGTAAAATAATGGTAAATATGAAATAATGAGGTTCTCATCAACTTTATTTCACCGTCAAGTATGTTCTACCCTTTTCAATTCTACATACATAAATTAATGCTCTTCTTTATTGGCCTCTACTGTTAACAGCATAAGCATCTGTAACTACATTTCCTCAGCAGGCAGATCTCAGCTGTAGTGTTGTTTAAAAATATATATTGTAGCTGTGTTAAAGCTCACGAAATCACTGAGTCAAAAACAATGAAATGGAAAAGAAGCTGAAACTGCTAGTGAGTGTTTTAACTGAGATTTAAATATACAAGTTGAAAGCCAACTCCTCACTATTCACTTTTGTAAAGAAATTGTTAACAGTAATTTCAGAAGGTGGCAATTTTCAAAAGGGTATTTTTTTCTATTCATTCTCTTGCAAACACAGAAGCAACCTCTGTCAAAGGATTTTAATCTGTGAATTGGACTGCATGTGTCCTCAACTTGTTTCTATAATAGCAGCTTTTCACCAGAATATTTTGATCGACAGATTCTTATTTTTAACATCTGCCTCTTTTGGGAGCAGCTTAATGTTAAGACAAAAAATACACTTGGGGTTTCAAAGCAGGTGGAAAAACTCACAGTTCTGATTAAACGAGAACTGCTTCTAATCTTGTTTTCCACTGTGCCTTAAAGCATCCTATACAAAGAAGAAAACACATCTTGTCACTTCTGAAACATTTAAAAAAGAAAAAGGGGGAAAAAAAGAGTACATGTAACTTACCATTAAAGTTTACTGCCCGGATATAGCTAAGTAGTTCTTTACCATCAGTTGTGCTCATCCTCGGGCAGAGACCAATATATCCAGGACAGAGATCTTTATGCATGTTGTGTAGTGCATAGGCCATGGAGTACACTGCATCAATTACAAACTGAACTTTTCCTTCTTGCTCATAGGCTGAATCTCTTGCAATTCTTTCTAAGCCTAAGGAAGAAAGAGAAAGAGTCACTTTACTTCTGTTTGTGTGTGTGTGTACGTGCATGAGTATTTGCATGCAAAAATTCACAGTAGAACATAAACAATTACATTCAGATTGATAGGTGAAGTTGGGACTCATCTATCTGTCACCTAAATAAACAAGACAAGGAAAAATATGGCCATCTGGTTTTGCCTCTAATCATTGCACACTGTGCCAGGTATAGAAACAGTATGTTGAGTTCTGGGCTGGGAAAGAGGACAGAACATTTCCTTATAAGAAAAAGAAATATAGATGTATGTATTTCTACAATCCAGTAGAAAAACTCTCTTTCCACCTTATTGACTTTTTTTCAACAGCTGCTTATTGTTATTTATAGGACACTTCTACAGCAGCCTGCCATTCTGTTTTAGATAAATTTAAGGCTACCTTGATTTTTATCCCTGTCTATTGTTTGATAAGCATTATTTAAACATGTCAGGGAAAAAAGCTGAATGCTTGCCAAGTGATGTGGCCATCTGTCTCCATATTGAAAAGTGCTTATTCTGAGACTTTTTGCCTGTATTTACTAGTGAATTATGCTTCATATTGAGAACCGTGTACTATCTGCTATTTCCTACAGGGACATTTTTCCTTCAGAGAGAATACAGAGTAAATCAATACAGTATGAAATTTTGATTCTGTGGGAATTGCCCACATTAATCATCTATGTCCAAATCCAAAGAACCTTTTACATTCACAGGTGATAGTACTAAGTGGAAAAGTTAAGAAATAAAATTAAGGAAAATTATATTTTAAGTAGACAACCAACATGAAATCCCATGTCCTATACAGGAATTCAGCCACTGATTTCAAAGGCTCAAAATCTTCATTTACCAGGAGAAAGAGGGCTCTGCAGACCTTGGCGTGAAATCTGCTCTGCTAAAATCTACACTGAGTCCCATTGACTCAGTGAACACCAGATTAAATACCTAGGTTATCTACCAGATTAACAACTCATTCAGTTTGAAAACAACCCACTCACATTATTTAAAACTATTTACAAATTAACCGAAAGTTTATGCACCATTTTTTTTTCATTTTAACATTCCACATCTTATGTTTTATGTTTCTTTTTTTTATCTCTAAACACAGGTTTTTATCAGATCAAGATATAAATATTGTCGTATCTAAGTTTTTAAAAGTGCATTGTTTATGCCTGAAAATATACCATATGCAAGATCTTTCTTTAGACGAAGTATGCAAGCCCATATGACATGAAAAAGAAGCCAGGGAGTCTAGTCAGAAGCCTTTCTTTCTGTTTGCCTGCTGCATTTCAGTGCCATCGTCTCACATTACAATGATAACATATGAACAAATTTGTAATCTGACAATCAGTAGTGTTTTGTGCTTTAAACATCCCTGAGCACTGGGAGTGATAGATAGCCTTGAAAAATTATGATGTGCTTTTATTTCTCCTCAGGGATTTGTCAAAAAAACATAAAATCACTACCCCTTAAAAAGGTACTAACCATTTGGAGAGGAAAGCATATAACTCATTTTTGTGATTTGTTACAATTGACTTCATAGACACTTTTCAAGACATGCTATCTAATGATTAGCAAATAATTAGTAAATAGTGCAACTCTACTGCAAATGAATAAACAGAAAAACTTTTCCTTGCACATGCTGAATATTACACAATTAGTTGCAATGCATTTCCCAGACATAAAAGAAGATATCAAGGATGGAAGAGACGTGGCTTCATTAGATTGCAACTTTATTAACTTATTTCGCTTGGAAACTAGCTTCCAGCACTAAGTTATGGGTAGAGCTCAGGATCCGTACCTTAATTGCTCCTGCCTTTTTAAGGACTGCCGGACAGCAAGTGAAGGACAGGGTTTACAGAACTCCTGCAGGAACACAGCAGTCAATAACCTGTATGTGCTCTCAAGAGCTTCCTCATCCTCTAAACAGGATGGTCAGGAGCAGTTTGAAGGACGTATATCTGTTTTAATTGCTAAGCCAAATGTAATTTCCCTTACATATCAGATGGATGGATGTGTATGTTGAAGGGTGGGAGGTTAGCGAAAGACAGAAGGGAATAATTTTCTATAATAAATGTTAAGTCATAAACCACTGAAAGTTGCAAACACTTATGCAAGTGCATTGTACTAAGTGGTACAGTTTTTTAAAGGGAAAAAAAAATCAGTGTTCCACTCCTCTATGTTATACTGTAGTTTAAACACACAAAGGATTTGCATAAATTTCTTCCACAGCATAACATTTTACCTTTACTCTTCACAGATATGTGATCAGAAACTACTTCATCATATAAATTACAGAGAAAAAAAAGAGTTTATTCGGACTGAATGTGTTTCCTTACATACAAAATGGTGATGAATACCACAGAATTATCAGTTTTAAACCTGTCAAACCCAGAAGGCAATAGACAAGAAGAGTCTCTGTGCTTTGCATAACTAAAAAAAACCAATAAATTGGATTATGTGGTCTTTCTTTTTGAGGTTTCTCTTCATCTTCTTTTTCTAGAATTCTCAAAAATCTAAAACAATGATTTATAAATATGACAAGAACTCATCAACTTAAATTACATTACACTGCCCTAAATAAATTTTGATGTATAGCAGTAAAATGATGTCTATTGTCTAAGCTGTAAATATGGTCAGCTGCTACAGACATAATATTACATGTTTGGAAGACATGATTATAATTTTTCTTCAGACTTGTATATCAAGTAGTAACAGTTTCATCTATAGCTTGACTCTGAGCTCTACAAGGCATATTTCTATACACACTGGTGACTTAAAAGAATGTAACAATTTGTATCTCATAATAGAAATGTTTTAATGCTTTCTTAATGATCACTTCAATTTCTCATTCTACAGTTTTCCCTCTGGAAAAAATTGCTTAGACTCTGTCTTTATCAAAAAGGAATGAAAAGATATTCCCAACTCTTGAACCTGGGCACTTGCTACCACCATGGTCTGACAGTGTGTCAAGAACTGAGACAAGAACTGGGCTCACACTATCACTCCCTATTCTGATCTCCAAACAAAGGAAACCCAGGGAAATGTGCCATGGTGCTTTCCAGCAGGTCTTCCAATCCAGCTGTTGAGAAGTGCAAGCTTGTGGGGAATGTCAGCAAGATGTCAAGACTTTCCCCAACCAATGGAAAAAATACACAGATACATGTACTAGTGTTATATCTTGGGCTAGAGAAGAGCTAGGAGAGGTTTAACACAAGCCCAGGAAAAGTGTCAGCTGTTCCTGGCTCCTTCCATTTGAAATCTCTTTTGGGAACCCTAGAGTGAGCACAGGAATGATCCTGTAAGAGCCTGTACCTGTGAAAGAGTTGCTACAGCTACTCTTGCATTTCCCGAGCAAGAGTGACAAGCTGGACTGTTGCAGGAGGTATTGCCTCCATACCTTCTAATCATTTCCCCCTTTGTTCCTGCAGTTCCTGCAGATGTGGCTGGGGCTCCTAGTCTGGGGGGGAAGGCAAAGCAGGTGATATTGTCTATTCCCCAGGTATGAACTGGGAATGAAGACATTACAGGGAACATAATCAAGAGAAATTAGGACTTTACAACAATAAATTAAAATGTATCTTAATTAAAAACTTAATAACAACATCCAGCAAGTAAATAAAGATTAATGTAATATAGCTAAGATAATTAATTCATACATGGGTGACGATATCACCTGTGGGATACAAACTGTCTTAAACAATCAAAACTTTAGTTGCTGATCTCACCAACAGGGGACTAACCTGCTAGATGATAAATGTTGCATAATTCATCTAAGTGTTAGAAACCATGTTCTTGATGATGGTGATATGTAGAAGTAACTTCTGCTCACATACAAGTCCATGGCAATAGGAACACTTCAGAGCAAAGTTCCTAGTTATTATTCTCTTAAGAATACAAACAATTCTAAATAAGGCAAATGGATATACCTGTTTTGTTTCCATTCATTTTCTGTTTTCATTTATTGAAAGCAATTTATGTAAAAGTGCAGCCTACATTCTCTCTTATGAGTATTTCTATAGTTTCAAGAATCCATCCAATATATCTAGTTAAAATCTTAATTTATGCTACTTGAAGACCAAAGGTTGAAGTCAAGGACCTTGTTGGTTAGAGCTTCAGGTTTGAACAATGTTGTGAGGGTGCAGGGTTTGAGAAAGGTTTTGGGCACTGAACAGCTTTGGGAGACAGGAGTGGGGCTCCACAGTTTGGAGGAATAGAGA
This sequence comes from Fulmarus glacialis, assembly GCF_000690835.1. Taxonomy (NCBI): domain Eukaryota; kingdom Metazoa; phylum Chordata; class Aves; order Procellariiformes; family Procellariidae; genus Fulmarus; species Fulmarus glacialis. The sequence continues at coordinate 5,326 of NW_009191249.1, read as the reverse complement.
TATCTGGTATGGGGATGCAGTGTGCATGGGAATAGGATCCTAATTTTGACAGAATAATCATCATAAGCTCAGGTTCCAAGCTTAGAAAAATAGTGCAGTCAGAGACAAGAAAGTAGGAACACATAACTAGAGCTCCATGTAGGAAATAGGATGCTTCAAGGTGTTGTCTTGATTTCCTAATCTCTAGTCAATGGCTTTTTTTTTTTCTTGTCAATCTCCTTTAATACCATTTTTTCTTTGTTTTGTCTAAGACTGATTGGAACACAACTGGCCAGCTCACTTTTCATCTTCAGTTCCAATACTGGTTCAGTGTAAGCCTTCCTCCATTGTTTTGGGGCACTAATTCTCAGAAGCTTATCAAAATCAAAGTTAAAAACTCAGAAAACTTCCAACTTTCCTCTCTGAAAACTCTCAGATGGAAATTATAGCAATTTTCTTTCAAAAAACTCCCCCTTTAGTTGTTGCAATGTGTCATAGTCTTTCACTTAGTTAAAATGCAAATTACTTTTTCATCATCATCTGGTAGGGTTACATCTTTTATTTCACTAACCTAAAAATATTAATGTAATACTTGTGATTTTCCTGTGTGATTATTGATACATCTAGCAATGGACTAATATTCTATGTCTGCTTGAAAAACTCAAATGCTGACTATAGATTTCCATTTATACTATTTTAAGCCATTATTTCTATGTTTGCTATTGCTTAATTTATGTATCTTACTCTTATGGTTGGTAGTTTCGGTCAAAATCAGTATTTACCAGAAAAAAAAAAAAAAAAACAGCTTTAAAAAACCTCCCAAGACTTGCACATCTTGCCCTTCTGTTGGGGAACAGCAATGTGAACAGTTGGCTTAGCAGTGACAGAAGTCCTACTGCAGGAGGGCCAGGAATCTCCCAACCGTGGATTTGTCACCGGCAAGGAAAGATCCCTTTCTGAGAGCTTGTATTCCTCCCTCCTTTCCACATTCCCATCCACTCTTCTGTCTCTCTGTCCCCTCTCGCACGTGCTGAGTGACAAATCAGCTCTTTTGTGGACTGTGTTCTAAATAAGGAGAGAAATCTTCCTGGGCTAAGGGTGGGAGGACAAATAATGCGGAGGGGGGGAGAAAAATTACAATAAAAATTATTGTGAAAATGATAACAGGCAAAATGGTTATTCATGAACAGCTTTTATTCTATTTGCTTCCCTTTACCTGCCTTTGTTACATATGCTTGTGCATAATCACCGCTTAAAGACAGTGCATCTGTGCAACTCTTGGGGTTTTTTTTTCCAAACTTCTATTTTGACAAGTCTGGATCTTGGATATCTAGTAACATTTTTTCAGTTCACAGTTACAATTCACATTTTTTACTCACTGCTGAATTATTTATTCCCATTACTTGTCTCACAAAACAGTTTTACTTAAGCTGCACTTGGAAGCAAACAAAATCAAAGATAAACATTATTGTGTTGAGATTTATCTTTCTATGCGTGCCAATCACAATCACAACTAAATCACAATATTTTGTAGGCAGGCTCCCACTACTCTTCAGCTCAGGCATGATAGTCCTCTATTTGTCAGAATTGGTTAGAACTTCCCATCTTTGCAGCAACAGCTTATTCCTCAGAAAGTTGGCACCTGTAACTAGCAGTCGCAGCAGGAAGCACCAGGAGCGTATGTTGCTCCCATTGAAGTCTGTCTGATTATTCAGCTGTTTTCCTTACACATTACAGAGTTTGCTCTCTCTGAACAAATAATACAGCAGAGATCATCATCTTCTGTTACGCAAACTTAAGGGGATGATATACTTTTATGGTGGAGGAGTTGAGTTTTCTAATAACTGCATGGTAACTGAGATGCTTGTTTTGTGCATGAGTTAGTTCACAGAGAGCATCACAAAACCTGTGGCTCCTTTGTAATAGTATGGTGTCTGTTAAGGAAGCAATTCAGAGAGCAAGTTAAGGATTATATCAATTTTCTCAGCCACTCCAAAAAGAAAATTGAGAATGTAGAAGCAATGACAGTGAAATGAAGCAGTTTGACTGTCTACTCTTCTCCAACAACAGACAGATATGGTTTTGTGGTTCAATGAACTGGCACTTGATGTAATTTTTCTGGGGTTATGCCTCTTTAAGCCAACTCACAAAAAAAAAAAAAAAAGAAAAGAAAAACAAAACAGCAAGACCAATCAGGAAAAGTCTGAGAAAGAAACAATTTTTCAATCCCTAGAATACCATGGAGATTTTAAAATACTTCCTACCCAGAACAGGGTTGAAACCTCACATTTTTAATACACTTTTCAAACAGAAAATGCCAAAAAGAACATTTCATGTAAGCGAATACGTTTCAATAATTTTCACTTTAACATCACCATAAATGAGAAACTAGCTTTTTTGTTTGCCTGGTTCTTCAAATGAAGTATCTTAAAAATTCTATCCCTGCTCACAAACATTTTTCATTGGAAATACTGTAACATTTTTCCTGACCTTCACAGCAAATCAGTTTTTTGCAGGACACTTCTAACAAATGCACAATAGTATATATCAAAGTGGAAGTAAACCATTATTCTAGTCATATTGGGTTTTTTTGTTCCTACTACTATATGTGACATTTACTAGAGTGTTTTCTCTTCGAAAAACAAACTGAAGTTGCATTGCTAATAGAAGATTCTTTTTTTCCTCATTTCTGTGCTTTGAGAGAGTCCCAACAACAGTTTGAATGCTGTTATCAGAGTGAAAGACTTTCCCTTTTCTAGTTAATACCTTCACATTGCTTAATTATAGCTCCTTGAAACAATGTATAGAGTTGGAGAACACAGGCATTCAGAACTCTCAAACATTTAAAACCTGAGTCTACTACATCTAACAGCAGCAGTATTGTGTAAAATACCATCTTGCTGAGCCAAGATTTGCTGTGATGTATATATTAGGCTAAACAGTAATGACTGCATTCAAATAACAAGGAGACACCGTTGGGTATGGTTTCTGCCGACCACACTAAGGATGACACCATGCCTTTAAAAGAAAAGGTGTATCAAAAATACAGTGGGATAAGCAATATTCCTTTCAGGCACATTCCTACTCAGTATCAATGGATTTGCCCATGCACGAATATGTTATTTAGTGTGGACAAAACTTGGAGCTGGGTATTATGTTTTAAAAAGTTGTATGTCCTTGTTATCAACAGATTGCAGCTTTGAAACTTGTCCTGGTTCCGGCTGGGACCGAGTTAACTTTCTTTCCAG
>NW_009191249.1:0-1921 GCF_000690835.1 Fulmarus glacialis | reverse complement strand
GGGGGGGGGGCTCGCCCCCCCGTTTGTGACACGCGGTCGGTGAGCAGTTGCATTGTGCATCGCCTGCTTTGTATATTCTGTTATTGTTGTTGTTCTCATTGTTACTATTACTGTTCTATTTTGTTTTATTTCGTTATTAAACTGTTTTTTATCTCAACCCAGGAGTTTTCCTACTTGTGCTCTCCCAATTCTCTCCCTTGTCCCACTGGAGGGGGGGATGAGCGAGCGGCTGCATGGGGTTTATTTGCTGGCTGGGGTTAAACCACGACAAAACTGCAGGCAGAGCATTACCAATGTTACTGCCAGAAGATTCTTGCCCTCTAAAAATGGTGCTCTGGCAAGATCTGTTCACTTATACTGGTTCACTTTCTAGCTACAATACATCTGGCAACCTGCGAGCACATACCCACTCCAGAAATACCTGCAGAAAAAAGGAAGACACTGTAGAAGCTTAAGTAAAAGAGAGAGAGACTATTGCGTTACTAAGCAAGGATCCACAGCAATTAATAAATCTGACATCACAATAGGTTTTGTTAGATTTTCTCCAGGTTTTATGCCAGAGAGCAAACCACAGATGAATTTTGCAAAGCTTTCTTCATAATTCATTCCATGCATTTTGCAGGTTTCCTAAATATTTACATAGTCATTTAAATGTCACTCAAGTCCACTCTTGCTTTTCTGGTTTTATTTTACAAAAGACACTGAAGTCAGAGATCCATATCTCCGTTTTGCTTGAGTCTTATACTTCTGCAAATTTTGTACCATATATCATTTAGAATTGTTAGTGATCCACTGTCTCTTTCATTCCTCTATATTTCTAGTTTTAGTATGTATTAAAGTAATGCAGTTCATTTGATTCTATCTTACTATGGTATTGCACTTTTTTAACACTCTAATTACATCTATTCTGCTTCCCTTATAAAAACAAAAATCTAATGCAGAAGTAAGTTCAATTTATGTAGTTGTCAGATTTAAGATTTTATTTTACATATATCAGTATATAGTAACAAACAAAACTCAGTTTCAAATGTAAAAACCATGAGTTTTACCATTAATTACCATTCCCCAAATTCTACAAAAATAGGGAATTTCAGCCTCAAAAGTTGTCAGTTTGATTTGTGAATAAAGAATGTTATTTTACTGATTTTTGATCAAATCAAAATGGTACGGGAAAAAAATGTTTTAATTATGTTCTAAAAAGAGATGTGTTTATCATAATTAAACCATGTCAATAGTTTTGTTTGAGCTTTCTGAACAAAATAACATGAAGGTAAATGAGAATACTTGCTTACTGTTTGCTAACACAGAGATCTAAGGACTACTTGATCAAAGACATTTTAAATGTTTTTCAAACTTTAACTCTCAAAGTTAGGTCAACCTTTTGACTCTACCTTGAACTTCTGTACCCGTAAATATAAATGTTTTCATTAATAATAGCAGGTAAAAGAATGCAATAACGCAGAAGCATTTGTCAGTCTCCATCCTACTTCAACTTCTATAAAGTCTACGAAAATTTGCCACAGCTATATATCCTGTTCATTTCATAACTGGGATCCAAAGACACGCTAAGCAATTCAGACCTGCACCCCAGTAGCCTAGCACACCCCTTTAGGTATGTATGATAAGCAAGAACAAAATTTTGGAGAAATCCCACATTTCTTTATCTCTCAGAATAGTGTCAGTATACAGGTGAGTGTTAGCATGAATAGGCAACCAAATATTTTGCTGAATTTCTCAAGTTTAAAACAAATCAAAAAAAGGGGCGTCTTTTCAGATCTCAAGGTGAATATGTAGATAGAACCTACATTTTCTAACACAGATTACCCATTCTAACTATGGGAAGAAATTGCTAGTGTACTAGTTCAGGCACATAGGTGGAAATAACTGATATCACTCTAAAACCCCACAGGCTGCAAGCACT
>NW_009191248.1:0-29799 GCF_000690835.1 Fulmarus glacialis | reverse complement strand
GGTGGCTGGAAGCTGAGGGGTGGGGATGTTTAATTTTATTCTGAGTTAATTAAAATAGCACGTACCGGTACTACTCAGTTGCGGTTGTGAAAGCTCGTTTCTGGTTGAGTTGATTGCAGTGTCGGTTCGTGTGCCCAAAGACTGCTCTGCTTTGTTTGCAAGTTCATTTTAATTTGATTTCTCCCACGTAATGTGGCAAGAGAGTATTTTTATATTTAAAATAATTACATTGCGTGTTAACACTTGGAAAGCAGGCGCCAGAAGTTCATTCTGGCAGAGCCCGGCGCAGTAGTTTCCCCTCGGGCAGGGGCTCTGCCCACGCAGAAACCGGTGGCTGTCCCAGGGCTTCGGGCCTTGGCCCGCGGCTGCGCTCCCGGTCACGAGGAACGGGGGAGTCAGCTCACGCCTCGGTGGAGGGGCCGCTTCTCTGGGGTGAGGTCTGCTCCAGAGAGACGGGTCCCTCGTCAGTCCAGCAAGCTTTACATGCGGGCTGTGACAGCTGCTCCCGCTCCTCAGCGCTTTCCTCTCATAAAGGACTTCTCGTCGTTTATTTTTAATCTGGAGTGTTTGTTGTTTATATCTTTAATGCAGAAAGTATTTTACTTTTTATTGTGCAAATCAAGGAAATAGTGGAGAATTAGCCTTCCAACATTGATGCTTACATATCTCTTCAGAACATGACTTAAAAATATTAAAATATTTAATTTGTGTGCCTGCCTGAATTAATCTTTAAATCCATGCTTTTGTAGTTACTTGGCCTACAGCCACCTTTTGTCACACAGCCACCTTCCGTCATACTCTGATGTGAACATTTACATGATGGCGGAACCGCTTCACATAAAGAACAAAGGTAATAAAGTTGTAGGTGGAGGTTAAAGCAGCAGAATCACAAGTGCCACCTTCCTGTTGAAAAGCTCTCGGGTTTGAGGCTGAATTTCTGAAATATCTAAGAAAAAAATCAGTATTTTGTGAACAAACAGTACGGGGTATTTTTTGCCAAGTGTAGAAACAGTATAGAAAATTTTAACTGCAGCATAAGTGCAATAAAAGAGACACTTTGTCCAAAGCTTGACAAAGGTATCTTGACTTTATTCTTCTGTAGTTGTGTGTATACTTGATTATTGATAAACATCATCAGTATGAGTATGGCTTATAAATACAGCTAACTCCTAATTACCCAAACTTCTGTGGGCTGGAATGTTTTAGATAATTGAAAAAACAGGATAATTGGAGTACTGGGGAATTTGGCGCAGATATGTGCAGTGGAAGTTGGCATTCCTTCAGCAATGTTTCTTGCCTTCATCAGTGCCTTAGTACTGTCTGATCCATGTTCCCTTTTACTCCAAATGGGGGAGGGGGTGGGAGGGAAAAGACTTGATTCTGGGAGATCTGAGATAGCTTGGTATGCAGCCGACTGGAGTGTTCATGAAATTTGATTGCGTGTTAGGCAAGAGTTTTAGTTTAGGCAAAGTTTACAAGATTAACTTGCTTCTAGGTGGGGAAAAAAGGCCATGTAAGCTTTATGTTGGCTCGGTGGAGAACTTGGGCTAATAAACCTGCCAGACTAGAACAAGCTCAGAATGGCATGTGTGGTCTACAGCTGAAACAATTTTTTTGTAGGTAAATGAGTTGCCCATTTGTGAAAACATAGTTCCTAATATATTGGTACGCAACTGAGCTGAATGCTTGTCTTGTAAGAGTTGTTTGATAAAGAATAAACTCACTGGGAAGACCAGAAGGCTTATAAGGCACTCATTGGAAAGTCAAAATCTCTTCTTTCAGAGACTTTCAGAGACTTTTCTGAATACGTGTTGATGTGATAAAACTATGCATAAGTATAAACATAGACCACGTGTTCAACAGTATTGAAAGAAACTTGTACTGTTCAGCTGCTGTGAAATTGACTGTTCTGAATTTTTGCCTTATGGATATTGGAAATCATGTAAATTTTTTTTGTTCCTGGTGAACAACTTTAATTGAAACAAATTTATAGATGGAGGACATTAAGACCTCTATCAAGTGATAAGCACAGAGCTGTGAAACTGTTTAGTAATACCACTGATGGTAGGTTTGAATAAATGTAGTATCAGAGTGATAACAAGAAGTGACTTCCAGAGTGTGTCATGGTCCTTGCATCTCCATTTGCTCAAATGTGATAGCAGAATAGTAGGAGTAGATAAGAGCCTTGTGTCTTCCTGCAAATACTCCTTACCACAGGCATGCATTAGCATAGTTAAACCTTTGCAAATACTTCTGCTCCTAGGAAGTTCCATGGAAGGCATAACTGGTAGAGGGAAGTTGCTGTCGACAGCTGCAACTGATAAAGGAAATATGGTGAGTTATTGCACTTTATAATTGCCCCAAATATTCTGAGCATTTTTAGATAGCAGAAATGATCACCATATATTGCTCTTTCTAGAACTTTGAAATTTTGACTCTTTTTGTTACCACATTTTGGTATGTTAGAATATTTCTACCCTAATGGGCAGCATTTTTCTGGTAAGAATCACCTAAAATTTTTCTTCCTCAGGTGTTGCATTCTGATATGATTCATGAGAAGCCAAAGAAATTGCAATATTCCTCTGAAAATGTTTTCTCTATTGGCTATGATAAGAGTCTCTTTAGTTCATTAATATCACCCCCTCAGATGAGGACTTGCCATCATTGTGGTCTGTTTGGTAAGTGCCTATTGTCCTGTAGTCTGTGATGCATACTGTATTAGTGAAACCGGATCAGAAGGTTTGCTTAGAAATATCTTTAAATGGATGTGCATTTTTATCTCTCAGATGCAACTATTCAGAACATAGTTGGAGTTATGGAACTGATAAACAGAAGAGAGCACCTCCTTAATGAAAAACGGTTTTTTTCCTTCTTAAATATAGAAGGAATTTGGGACATCTAGGGCAGTAATGTCTGATAGCTATATGTGAATACAAATACCTATTTGTATGTGTTTAGAACTGTAGTGGAACTGTCTTGTAAAGCAGTTATTACATAATACATGAAGTCTGTATCTTAACAGCTGTTGTCTCTTCAAAGAGGACTTTTCTCTGACTTTTCTTTTTTTTTTTTGTAGGATCCCTCAGGTGTTCACAATGCAAGCAAATACACTATTGCTCTGCAGATTGTCAGAAGAAAGATTGGCCAGCACATAGTGTTGTATGTGAGCCAATTAAACAGAAGTAAGTTTGTTAAAAGTTCTGCCAAATAATCTTTACAGAAAGACAATATCCATCCCAATGCACCTTAAATGGCCATGTAAAGGCACTATTACAGTAAAACATGTTCCTTATTCTTAGGCTAGTACTGTGTTATCTCATACTTGTTGGAAAACTCGGCTCTGCTACTTTAGCAGGGTGACTTGAAAGATACTGTTGGAGTTCTTAAGATGTTCTGTAGTGTGACTTATAGCAAACGCATGATTTTTATTTGCATCAGAACTATGTGAGCATGCAGTAAGAATACCAGCTTATCACCTGACTTTGTTATTGTTTTTTTGAAGGGAGGAGAAATGAGACTGCTTTTCAGCAATGGCATGGTTAAGGATTGCATTTAACAGACTCTGAAGAGGCACCCTTTGAATCTAACTGTGGCCTCAGTGAACTTCATGGATATTTTATCTTTGATGAGCACAGCTGCAATTACAAGAAGTTGTCTCAGCCAGGCCATTCTCTAGCTGCTCATTATCGCTTTTTGATATGCTAGTTTAGATGCTCAAGAGATCGCTCCCTAATCTGTTTCAATTAAAGTAAACGCCATTAGGTTATGACTCGGTACAAATTGACTGGCTGGCTTTGGAACAGTTTGGGGGAGTGATCTGAGCATTTAAGCTGACAATCTCTAGCAAGGAGTGATGATCACAGTTCAGTCAATCTGCAACCAGGTGTCCAAAATCAAAGTTCACAAGAGGTTTTTTTTTTCCCCACAAGTTTTGCTACAGTGACTGAATGGGGGGGACACGGGGACAATCTGGCCTATATGTCACCTGGATATTACTTATGTATTCAACTGAAATAGCAACTTTTTTTTTTTTGCAACTTTATATTCTTAAAGTTGGCTTGAGATTACAGGGTTAGCAGAACTCCACAACAACAGTGTAAGATTTCTTCTTCATTTCAATCAAAATTAATTTATTTTTTGTTGATGGCATCAGGAAAAACACACCGGATACTGCATGACAGGGAGCTCACAAACTTGCCATTCTGCATTTTCTTGGAGGAGGAATAAGTGTTGACAAAAACCGCATACTATGAACACAACCTTTTTGTCCTATTTGCAAGTAGGTGTTATGAATGCTACTTGTCTGTCTTTGGTTCTTCAAAATTAACATAATCTTCTTTGATTACAGTGTAAGTAATAACAATGGAGGCAAGTTACCTGCTGAAACCGAGAAGGGAGTTTATCTTAAGGTATAGAATACAATTTTCACTATGTCTTGAATGGATCTGCTGTGAGCTAGTTGCAATATGCTTAATTTAACTTGTACAGGGAAGGAACAAGTTCCAAAGGTTATAATCTACTCCTTTTAGAAAGATCAGTGCTTCAAATCAAAAGTTACTGGGAGAAGCATTCAAAAATATGTTACTTCTAGAGCCCTTAGCAATATTATCAGACAACTCGCTTTTTGTTTGAAAAAACATTTGTGAAAAAGTTAAAAATCAAGACATGTATGATGTTGCTAGAGAAATACTTCAGGAAGGAAACAGATGTAGCTTGTCCAATTGAGAAAAATTCTGGTGTCTTGTTTTCTGCGTAGATCCTGAGCTGGTGCTTGGAGCCTTGTAAATTATCTGAGAAATACATTTAATGTAGTATTGAATAGTAACAGATGCAGGGAAGCTTTTGTTTCTTTGCTGTAGCAGAAATTAAACATGATGCAGTTCTCCTTTGTAATGTTTTGAAGCCTCTCTTGATCTTACTTTCAGCCAAACATTTTCTGTAGTCTTCCTATGAACTCTTCTGCAGGAGATCATTTTGCTGTCTTCGTGGTTTCTTGGGATGATATTTATGAAAGCGAGTAAATGTGCATACCTCCAACTAGCCTCGTGTTTGCACTGTGCAAGAAAACTCCTTCGTCATGCACTTCTTTGAAGTAGCTCATTCATCTGTTTAACTTCTTGGAGGAATTTAGAAAGGAGGCTTCATTTTGGGTCACGAGGCTTCTGTTAGTTCATCCTGATAAGTTTCTGCTGTGTGTGTACTTGTGTCTGTGTTCTAATAAAACCGATCAACTGATAGTGACAGACCTTTATATCAAGAGGATGTACAATACGAATAAACAATTTGCAGCCAATTTATTTTGAAATAACAGAAGTTTCTTTTTTTCCTGGTTCACCTTCTGAAACTCAAGTAACTCCTGTGGAAGTAAGAGGGCTTATATTGCATCTTGAACAACATTTAATGTATTTTGCTATTGTACTGTGAGATGTGTTTTTATGGAAAATCTAGAAGGTTCTTTGTTGCAAGTAAACAATTAATTTGGCAGTTGCAACAGTAATCTCAGTCATCGTGCATTGTCTGCAGTATGTTGGTCCAAATCTAAAAGAGGTTTTCCCTAAGGATGTGTATGAGGTTATTTTTCTAGTGTTTTTAGCATGTCACAGACACAGATGGTATGCATTAGGCAGGTTACACTAAATGTTAGACTTTTTCTAAAAATGGTTGCCAGCAGTTAAAGCAGTAGCTATAATCTACTCTGTGATGTTAAGGCTGCAAGGAAGCAAGTGGAATTCAATTCCTCTTACTTATGAGAGCATCATAAGCAGGAAGTGTCGCTGAGTTGTCCTGTAAAACAGGCGTGAAAGGAAGAGGTGAATGTGTGAGACTTCAGCACTTGTTTTTCATTGTCTGTTCGGTATATCTCTGTGATAATGTTTTAAGTTATTTTCAAGAGTAATACAAAGTCTGTAAGACTTCTTATTGAAAGTCAACAAAAGCACTTTTTTACATGTTTCTTGAAATGATAAAAAGTTCTTTTTTTGTTTGTTACTGCAAGGAGCTACAGTTGAACAACTCCAGTTTAAACATAACCTGTAGCTGTTTTAAATAGGGTAATTCAACTTCTGTGGATTCTCTCAAGACAGAAGAGCACATCAAGAAAATAATGCTTTCGGATCTCCAGACTCTAGGAATCAAAAAAACTATGGAAGTACAGGTAGTTTTATTTTGGAAGAATCCTACAATGCTTTGTTAGGTTGCATTTGAAGTTTTATTAAGCATATATAGCTGCGTGTCACCTCAGCTCTTTGACTCATTTTGCTCACATGTAAAATTCCTTTATTTTTATGAAGCTGAGTAAATGCAAGTGGGGCTGGGGGGGAGTAAGTGAGGAAGATTGTTTCTTTGAAGGTGAACATCACTGATTTTGTTCCCTGCAGTTAATTACTGCTAAATTCAAAACAAAAGAACAAAATCAGGTATAGGGTGAAATGCATTTATTGAAATGAACACTGGTCCTGAATAACATACTGTTGGTTGTTCTTCTGTAATTATGATCTACTATGGCTTTTCTCTTTAGGGTACAGTAACAGAGTTCAAGAGTCCAAGTGAATTTTATATACAGATGAGTTCTCCAGAAGTTTTAGACCAGATCAGTAAACTTTCTGTGAAACTGCAAGACTGTTACGCTGACACAGTTATTCAAGAGCAATATATTGCTATCAAAGGGGAAGTCTGCGTTGCAAGGTGTTCATTGGATCAGGTAACATCTGATTGTCCATAAAATAAACATTCTGTGTTGAGCTCATCATGTTTTGCATGTTTTGCATGTTTTGCTTTTATGTCTCTACCAGTGAAGACTGCTAATTAGAGATCAGTTTATTGTGGTGGAATTTGGTAGTAAGTAGCTTTATAACATCTGGAACTCAAATTTAAGGTACTGATTTCCCCGTGCACCCACCCCCCACCCACCCCCCCCTCCAAAAAAAAATGTTTACTTCTATGTGTTTATGTACTTGAGCCCTGTAGGCACTGTTTGTCCTACTGTTGCTTGAAGGCTGCATGTGTTCTTAGCAAAATCAAACTACTGTAGTTAGAACAGTTTGGAATATGACTCTGCTTAATTAAGGATGTTATTCTTACTTCATTTCTTGCCTGACTTTTCTGGTTGCATTTCGATAACCACATACGCTCCTGTTTCCCTTCCCACCCCTTTTTTGTATTTCTTCCCCTTTTTCTTCTCCATTGTTAGCAGATTTTTGATTCACTGTATGGTAGCTAATATCCATAGGAGTAGAATTTTATCTTCACAGCAGTCAACACTACAGTTTGAGTCGCTTCAGAATTGGTCAGTTCCTTTGTTGATAAACAAACCTGATGAAGTAAAGCAAAATATGTTGTGTTCTTACGAAGATTATCGTTTATTCCTACACAGACCTGGAATAGAGCACTGGTAAAAGATGTGGATATATTGCAAAAGAAAGCACAAGTATTCTATATAGATTATGGAAATGAAGAAAATATTCCACTCTCCTGGATTAAAGCTCTGCACAAAGACATTGAACTGTTGTTTCCTCCATGTGTGAGTTCTATTTTCCTAACAGTAGCTGAGGTATTTTAAATGCATAGCTCTGAAATGAGTGTAACTTGTGTCTCAGTGTAACTGTCATTATCACAGTATTTTGTGTTCAGTGAAAGTGATGCGTAAAAACTGCTATACTACACTAAGTTCATCTTCTGAAATGTTCCCTAGCTATTCCATAGGAGTGAGGAAGGCTGCCTGGCTTTATTCTTCCTAATCCCAAAATTTTTGGGTTCTCAGCTGGTAAAAAAAAAAAAACAACCCTGCAGGGCGCTTGGGTCCGCATGTCCCTTATATGCTAGAGGACAGCAAGGGAAACATTCTGCCTGCGTATTCTAATCTGGTCTCATGCAGAAGTGAAAAATCAGTTGTAGTTTGGGCAACTTCGTTTGGAGTAAAGACAGCTGTTGGTCCGAGTTCATTGACATACTATGTGAACGTCTTCCATTACAAAATAGATAGCCTAGCTTTAATCTGTGAGTTAAACTAGTATGTTTAATTATGCACAAAGAAGAATAGAGAAGCATTCTTTCAACCAATGACAACTATGGCTAGCAGCTATTGGAATAGTCTTTCATAGCTTATTCACATGACTTTCTGCTGGGTCCATAAAAGATTTTGAGAGCTGTTTGAATCTTGCCTTAAAGCCCGCAGTGTCGTGCTGAGGGCAAGTTAAGACATGCACCTGTGGTCAGATGTGATATGTGATACAACCATGCCTTACAGAAGACAGCATAAATAGTGGGAGAATCAAAGTAAATGTAGTTTACAGTTTGAACTTAATTTCCTAATTCTTAACTCTCTTGTAAAGAAGCTAGTTGAATTTATAGCACTTCAAATTCCAACAGCAGCTTTAACTTTTATATGCAAGATGATATTTCTGAGGGCCTTTATTACTTAGTTGCTTTTTCTACAGGGCAAACAACCCTCTATCCCCTCTTGTTCTAATTGTAATTCTTTCCAGGCCATTAAGTGTTCCTTTGCTAATTACGATCCAAAAGAAAAAGGATGGAATGAAGGCATCACCAGCTTTTCTTCCCAACTCATGGGAAAGCACTGTTCAGTAACTGTTGTTGATGTATTACAGGAGGAAATGATGTTGAGTTTTGCTGTAGATGTTGTTCTTCCAGATTTTGGTAAGTACTTGGTAGTGTGAGGAGGAAAAAAAAACCTACAACTGATAAGTCTTTCATGTTCACTTTTCCCTTCCCCTGCCCAATACCTTTAAAAGAGGAGAATTTTTTCTTTTGCTCTCCTCCCTCTTGTCACTCTCCCAACCTGCCCCTTGATTTTTTTTTTTAAATTTTCTTTTACTTCACCTTTCTATATTGAGGTCATTTTAAAATGTCTGTACCTGAAATATCTTGTTATGCTTAATAACCTTAAATTTTACTAAGGTTACTTTTCCAGTAGAATTGTAATAAATTCAGTGTTTTCTGGATTATCTTGTTTATTTTTCTGTTTTAATAGATGCATGCATATTTGGGACCATGTTGTTCCTTTTATCTCATGCATTTTTAACTCTTTAAAAATGATAGTATCAGTTTCTAGTTCCACTGAGGATTTTACCAGCTTTTGTTATATTTTGTACATGCTGACTAAAAAAGTATCCCAAAGAAAGTGCAACCACTGGATATTGTTGTATCTACTTGGAGAACTCTAAGCATGTTTATATTTTTAACTTAGCAAGCCTCAGCAGATAGAGATAGGCAGAGCACCTGACCTTTGAGGAGTCTGAATTCAGATTTTTCAGTTGAGCTGAGGGGGTGGCTTTGATTGTGGAACCAGATCAATACACAGAAGGTGTGCCTGTTATCATTATTTGGAGGGCTATTTTGCTTGGGTTTTTTTCTGGCTGCAGAGCAAGAACAATATAGTGCTAAGAGCATATTCTTTTCATTGATATGCAGCCCACAGAAACTTTGAAGGAAGTGATGGTTGATCCTTTTAGCTTGCTAAAATTCCTGATGTGCAGGAAGCTTATCTCCATGTCATAGTCCCTTCAATCTATAAAGTGATGGTTCACCTTAGTCCTGTGTAAATTCAACTGATTCAGGGTTGTACTGGGCATATTCACACTTGGTTGCTTTACAGCACACTAATGGCAAAACAATATAACTTGCCAACCTCTTGGAGAGAAGATCACAAAAATATCACTGCATTCATGAAATGTTGCATGCATCTATTCCATGACCTTACAAGCAACTTAAACACCTGTATACAGGTTTTCAGTTGAAAATAATTATATTGAAAGCTTGGAATACAGCTTCATGCATCGGAAATGGAATATGTAATAGCTAAGAAACTTAAGATTTCTTGGTAACTCATTGCATACTCAGTGTTGTAAAAATGCACGTAAGTTATGAATCCTTGTGTCTGAAAAACTGTAATTGGTTTTTCAGCTAACAGTCTTTAGTGACTAAAAGTAAATGTTGATTGTTACTGCTTGGAGCTGTGAATGTCTTCAGAAAACTCAAGTAGTTGAGTTACTCTGGAACTTTTATTTTGCATTCTAATCCTAATAAGTGCTCAACAAATAAGTAGAACGTGCTCACCTTGTGATAGGGATATAGATCAGGCTCAGAAGATGGTTCTGAAATGAAATTAAATTATGACTATCTTGTATGGTAAATAACTTTGTTTCTTACATCTGTATTTTAGGAGACTGCCTAAATAAAATACCTTTAGAAATGAGATCTGATTTAACTCCAGGAAGTAATGCCAATAGAGGAGACACTCCAAGAGGTAAGCAAGCAAATCAAACTTCTTAGTAAGAGACTAAAAAAACTTAGGGAATTTTAGGTACTTCTGTGTTGCATGATACTCTGAACGTAGTAAATACTCTAGCTGTTCACGAGTGTCACCTCCTACTTAAAAACATTGGCTAGTGGAGCTTTCTTCAGTTCACTAGTGACAATAGCACATACGCTTTTTAAGAGTATAAAGTACTTGTTTAGTGATGATTATGTGAGCATTAATTTCATGGATAATATGACAGGAGCCTTCAAAGTCCAAAGAGTCAGCAAGAAGAATAAACTGCTTCAGTGTGTTTAAATTTTCAAAGTCATCTAGCTTTTGATCAGCAACTTTTTTTTTTTTAAATATGTACAGTGTCAGAAAACCATTCTAAGGGAAGTAAAGAAACAATACCTGAAGATGAAGAATTTGTCCACTGTGCTAATTCCGTTGCAGAGTGTGTCTCCATATGTATCGGAGATGCGTTTTCTGGTGTGGTTTCCTGTGTTCAAAATCCAGAAGACTTTTTCTGTCAGCAGATACACAGTGCCCGTAAGTGATAAGCTGCAAACAGGATGCAAGACACCTAGTATGGCATTTTTCTCTTCAGTAGAGAGTGGCTGGAGGGAGGTGTTGCTGGTCTTGTAGTTTGACCTGAAATGGTGATGCCCTGTAGCTTTAGGCCATGCCTCAGTCAGTTAAGAGCCATGGTGTTGGAGGGGATATTTTTGGCAGTTAGTTACTGACCTGTGAGGTGATAATTTATGGGCAGTCTAAGTAGTGCAAAGTAGAAGGATGGTGTGGCATGGATTTTAGCAATCTGAAGTAAATTTGTATCACAAATATTCAATGTTAAATATGTTTTCTCACGTGTTCCAGAAATGTGTTCCAGAAATCCAGTAATTTCAAATGACTTTGTTTATTCCTATAATGCCTTGTTGCTTTACCACTGGAAGGAAGTGTTTCCTTATAGGCTGGGTGCGTGAACTGAACTTCTTTGTTACGTAGTATGGGGAGAATATCCAAGTATGAGAAGGCCGGGTAACAGTGCCTAAACCCTGCTTTGGTGTCTTCTGATACAGTAAAATGTAACAGCTACGTAAGCCTAGAGTCAGAGTGCTAGATTGCAGGGACTTCTGGTGCATCTCCCACAGTGCCCATAAACAGATGTCTGGGGGAGAATAAGAGCAGAGTGAGTAAGTGGGATGTGTCCTCCTAGTGCTGTCCGAGCCAGCATTTTTTTTTTCTTCAGCTAAAAGGGCTTTTGCAGCTGGATGTGACCTGGTGTATCTCCTAACACTCAGAAGAAGATTTCTCTTCTGTGTACTTCTGCAGCCTTTGAATTCTGGGTAGACTCGTAGCATAGCGTGTCCTTTGGCAAGAAATGACACTTTGTCATCTGCCTGTTGTTTGAAGAGCTGTCGTCTTTGGTTTCTTTCTAGCATACCTCCACTAGCTTGGTTTCAATTCCTACTGGCTTCAGTTTTGTTCCTGTGTTGAAAAAGTCCATGGCTGGTTTTCTCTGTCTGTTCTCTTTAGTACTGTGATTCCTCAGACTCACGTGAGGACTCTTTTTCATTTTACTGATTGAAGAGTCCTAGTCTCACTGCTATTTTTGTATTACATTAAACATTACGTGAAATAATCTCCATTATACTACAGGATGTTCTTCCAAGCTTTGAACTTAAGATTTGTGTACTTTTGTAATAATTACAAGACAGCGTATGTTCCAAAACCTATATATTTTAACATCAGGTCAACTTGCTGAGCTTCAAGTGTCTCTTAATGAACATTGTGTCAGATTTCCCAGTAGTCCATCTTTCCGTCCTGCTGCTGGAAATGTGTGCTGTGCCCAGTTCACAGGTAAAAATGGAGTGAAAATATGCCTCTTAATTTATGTTGCTTTAATTTATTACAAAAATAAACACATTTTATAATTATGTTTAGAAATGTTTCATATAGAGCTTATTTTATTTGTGTCTGGTTTTAGCTGTGGATAGTATTTGGTAGTGATTTTAAAAAATTATTAAGAGCAAATGATGACATCTGTAAAATACTAGTTTAATAAAAGACCATAAAATGGTCCCTTCATTGAGCAAACTCCTAACACTGGGTTCATTTTTATATAAAGGAGCTTTTTAAGAGACCATGAAGAAATTTGATCTTTTATACGTTGGTGAGCACTGCTTCTTGTGACTGGAAGTAAATATAGGCTTGGAATTTTAGACCCCAAAAAAGGGACAGAAGAAATGGCACTATATGTAACAATGCTGCTCTGATAGACGACTACTCAAAATCTTATTTAGCCAAGACCTGGTAGTCCTGAATTGTATGTTCATAACTTAGTTTCCACCTGACAGTTGCCACTGATGTCAAGTTTCTACAAGTCTCATGACAAAATTGAATCTTGCCTAAACATAGGCTAGTATTTTGCATAAAGCAGTGTTTTGTGCTAGGAATTCCTAAGTCTATATGAAAGAAATACCTTTTATTTATTAGAATCTGAAGTCCTGTTTCCCTGAGTGCATAGGGTGGAGATGAATCTCTCTTCTTCACAGATTATTCTTCTTTTCATCCAGCTTTTAGCAAGAAACATAACTCTACATATTGCTGTTCTTATGCCTTTTTTCTGGTCAGAAATGTTGCTACTAAACTTCTTTATGTGATTGATAAACATTCCCAGTCATTTCTTCCTTTCCATTTCCTGCGATTTTGCTGCTTTGAATAAATTAGCTGTGGGACTGAACAGATAAGCTGAAATAAATGCTTTTTTGCACATTCAGAAAAAGCTAGTATGGCCAATAAGCTGTCTTGGCATTTGAATGGGCGCTGGTTTCAGGTGCCTAGCTAGGGAAAGCTATCAGTTCAGTACCTCAGATGTCTTGATAAACTTGAGTAAGCTTGTATTTCTATTTCTCAAATATTTTAATTTAATTAAAATATTTAAATTATTAGATCTGTTGGGTGGCCTTTGAATTGCATGTCATTGTGGTCAGCTGAGATGCTGTTTGCTGTTTGTTTAAATGTATTGAACTTAAACACTACATCCATATAATACAGTCAATTCTTTGTTGCAGTATGTATTGGGGGAGGGCGCTGTTTTTACAGAAATAGTGAGTTTGCAACACTCAACTCATACGAGGGGTGATGGTGGTAGATGTTGCATCCATAACGGTTTTGTGAAGGTTTCGGTGAACTGTCATACTGTTGTTTTATGTTGAGATTGACGTTGTATTTTTATATTAGTCTGCCCAAAAAATCATTCTGTTCTCAGAAATTAAAAGCAAGTACAATGAACATCTGTATCTTCCTTTCTAGAAGACAATCTTTGGTATCGTGCTGCTGTTATAGCATATGTTTCTGAAGATACTGTTTTGGCGGGCTACATAGATTATGGTAATTTTGAAGTTCTTCCACTGACTAGACTTCGTCCTATGATTCCAAGATTAATGGACTTGCCAGCTCAAGCCATAAGATGTACTTTGGCAGGTATGAAATAAATGATCAGCTGTTTCAAGCTTGATAGAGGCAAAATAAGTGGGGCTAGATAACGATCACACCTGTAGTATCTTATAGTGAAATATGGAGAAGGATGGAGATAACAGTAGGCGTTATTTCCAGAATTCTTAGTTGTTGTGGCCTATCTACAAAACACGACAAATCTTTCCTAATATACCTGGTGACCTGCAGTTGTGTGTTTGGAAAACTGTGTTATATTAACATACCTGTTAGGTTTTGCATGTTCTAAGCAAAATTCAGTCACCTACTGGATTTGTGGAATTCTTAAATCTGTTGTGGTTCTAACACTGCAGGGGAGGGTAAAATTTCATTTTATGTCTTGAAATTGAGAACTGTATCTGTCCCCCTCCCCTGGGGCAAATCTAGTGAAACTACTGGTAGACTCCTCTCCATAGGCTTGTGAAATCTGTCAAGTTGGAAAGGATGTTGACGCTTCCTAGTTCGTCCTTCTGTCTCGAGCCAGGATCATAATCTGGTTTTGGGTTTTTTTTTTTCTTCACATACTTGTTTAACCTGCTGTTGGAAATTGTTTATTTTCTCTGTTTGTTCCCATCGCTATGCAAGATAGTCCACCCCTTTGCTTCAGTACCCTTCCTTTAGAATACTTGATGTCTATCCTTCCTTTAAAATACTTGATATTTAACCTGCTTTTCAGATTTTTGGTAAAGTTCAAAGCAGCCTTCTAGCTGCTTACTTTGGAGGAAAACATGAAACAATGCTTCCCTTGTATGTAGAGATGGAACATGACCTAAAGAAATCTCTTTTCTGGGGCAAATCATGATGCCTACAGCTGATAATGAGTGTTCTAGGACTAAGAAAGGTCCTAAACACAACATGGACACAAAAAAAGTGATCAGATAAGATGTTTCCTGATTAGAGTCAAGGATTACTGCTGCATAAAATATATCTTTCTGGAAGGCAACTTCTGCCAATCTGTTACTATAAAGTTCTGGTTATAACTTGCATTTTAGAAATAAATTTAGTAGCATAAAGAGTAAACGTTTAAGGAGGAGGAAGCTTATAATAGCAGAAACATTGGCTGAGAAATGGTTAATGTTCAAAACTATAGGTTGTATTCATGAGACTCAAAGACTAACACTTCTTGTAGACATTCATACTAAGGAAGTACTAAATCTGAATTTATGCTTCTCTTTATGTAATAGACTAGTTGTACATGATCTTTGTCAGCTTTTTATTAAATCCAAGTACTACAAAAGTTCAGAATCTAAATAATTGGGTTTGGAATCTTGTTACACTCATGAGGAATGGGGGCAAGTTACTTGGTATATCTGCTGCTTAATCTATTGTTTTAAACAATGTTGTACCTTTCCACATATTGTTGAGACTTGGACTGTCCTCAGAACCTTTCAATGCTATATGACTTTTTAGGTGTAAAGCCACCATTAGGAGCCTGGACCTCAAAAGCTATTTCTTTTATGAAACAACTGGTGAAAGACAAAGTATTCACAGTAAAAGTAGTGGATAAAGAGAGTTACAGATCTGTGGTGGAGCTTGTAGATGCATCAGTTACTCCAGTAATAAATATATCGAGCCATCTCATGGAGAAAGGCTGTGCAGCTGAGGAATCGAGGATGGCCTTACCAGCAGTCGGAATGAGTGATGTTAAGCAAGCAAATGTTGAGTCACTTTTTTTTTCTAGCATTATTTAACCTCCTACTAGAGTGGTTACAAAGAATGCAAGTTCTTAACTGGTAAGAAATTTCCAGTCTGGCTCATGCTAGCCTTTACAGCTCTGAAGTTCAGCCATGGCAATGTTGCTGTGAAGAAGTTGTGTGTTTGCTTGTGTGTCCGTGTGTGTGTGTGTGTGTATATATATATGTGTGCATACATAAAAAAGTTGCAATTGCTTACTTTTGGAAGACCATACTAGTATTTCACTTTCTCATGTTAGAAGTCTTACAATTTCCAGTTGAAGTAGGACAAGACTAGTTAGTACCTGCTTGTTCTTACGCCTTTGTCCTTTAGCTCAAATAGTATTTCATCTTCATTGTCCTATATTTTACACCTAAACCCACATATTTAGTCCTTGAAAATTTGTTTGACTGCAGTAGCCTCTATAACTTCAAGGCTATGTCTAAATTGCTTTTTTGGCATTTAGTGGCCAAAGCTTCAATTTGAGAGATTCGCAAATTCTATGTCAGATTTCTTTGTATGGTGGAAAGATTCCTAGCTTCTCTTATATAAAGCATGTTAAGCCCCTCTTTTCCATCCTGCTCTGGTAAAACTATATTCGCTCCTGATCCATCTGTACTGAAAACTGGGGAAAGTCTTTTTGTCAAGGCTATGTCCAAATCTCTTAATTTTGTTCTTCCTCACTAGATGCCTCGTGGCCAGGACATGGGGTTGTTCAGCCTGGAGAAGAGAAGGCTCTGGGGAGACCCTATTGCAGCCCCTTACTTAAAGGGGGCTTTTAAGAAAGATGAGGACAAACTTTTTAGCAGGGCCTATAACAATAGGACAAGGGGGAGTGGTTTTAAACTAAAAGAGGATAGATTCAGATTAGATGTAAGGAAGAAATTTTTTACAGTGAGGGCAGTGAAACACTGGAACAGGTTGCCCAGAGAGGTGGTAGATGCCCCATCCCTGGGAACATTCAAGGTCAGGTTGGACGGTGCTCTGAGCAACCTGATCTTCTTGAAGGTGTCCTTGCTCATTGCAGGGGTGGGTTGGACCTTTAAAGGTCCCTTCCAACCCAAACTATTCTATGGTTCTATGATCTTTGTTCAGAAGGGTAAGGAATCTTGTATACAATTCAAATGGACAGTAACTTTCATGGTTATATCCAAACACGTTTTGATTTATGGCCATCATCCTGGACCTGTTTTGTACTCCTTAGGTTTCTTCTCACCTTTTTTTAAGTTCTCGCACTGAGTAGAAACTTTTGAATGCAGGTTCTAAACAGATTATCAACTTTTGTCTTAAGTGTTTTAAAACTTGTGCTTTTTATATCGGAATTTTAACACATACATTTCTCTGTCAACTTGCAAAATAATTTTTCATTAACTTGTTTGCTTTATTTAAACTTAGTAATTAAATCTGTGATTGCTGGATCCAGCATGGTATAAGAGTAGATTTTAATTAACTTGCCAGAATTAAGAAACAATGTATTTTTTTTTCGTTTAGAGGACTACTTAGAAGAAATCTCACCATCATGTGAAAGTATAAAAAATTATATTTCACAGTGGTTAAGCAGCCTAAAGCTTTCTCTAAACTTGAGCCATTTGTTAATTTTTATTTGTCTTGTCAATCTTTCTTCCTTCTGGAGTGGAAAATTCAACCAGCTTCTACTTCTTTCAGCATATTTCTCAAAATATGCCAACTGTGCTGTGTCCCTTCCAGTAGGGTTCTGGCAGTTGCTTATAGTGTGAAGGAGAGTCTTGCATTCCACTGAAAATAAAGAAGATTTGAGAGCCTATTAAGAGCCTGTTTTGATTTTTTTTTTTTTTTGGGGGGGGGGTCAGATATGGGAGGGGGTTTGTTTTGTGTTTGTTTTTTTTCTTTGCCTGTTGGCAATACGACTTCCTAAAATAATCTACTGTCAGACATAATACTGGGCAGATGGAACAGCATCTCAGTGTGGCCATCCTTGAAACTCAAAACTTTCTTGAGCTTCATTTTCAGAAGACTCAAGTCTTGAAAAGGCTGACAGTATTTCTGCATGCTGCTGCCTACCACAAGCTGTAACAAACTTAACAGCTATGAAAAATACAGGAAGATTTAATTATATGCTAATGGAGGAAATGATGGCTTCTCCAATGTGCCATAATTTAGTTTTCACATGATCTATTCTACAACTTGTGTTAAATAATAAGCTGCTTTCAGGTATTGAGTATAATACACAGTGCAAATTTCTGCAACCAGTCTTTCTATTAATCTTTTTGTTCCTTTTCCTCCTTAGACTGTTTCCAGTACTTTTGGTGACAGCTGTTTCCTTCTTCTATGCACCCTAGCTTGTTTCCCAGGAACCAAGGTTCCCAGAGTCCCTCTTGCTCAGGTTATTGCCACCTAGTCTGTATCTCTTTGTGTGATTACTTTTCCCCACTCATCTATGGCTTGCCCTTCTGAGTAGTGATCAAATACATTAAGCAACTGGCACATTTCTGTTACTCGCTTTTATTCTCCAGAGGGACTCTCACTGGAAGTTAGTCTGTTGGATTATTTATAACAAGAAATTCAAGGACGTGAATGAGCGTTCAGGATATGTAATTTTTTTTCCTGTAAAAATTATTTTAATTTCTCTTCCTTCCTCTACGTCTGTCTTCTCTTTCCTCTCTAGAGGATACAATGAACAAAAGAATTTGCAAGTGGAGTAAATTAACTCTTAAACAAACAGTAGATGTCGTAGTATGTACACTGTACAATCCTGGAGAATTCTACTGCCAGATTTCAAATAACAGTGGTAAGTTTATTCAGCTTTTTTCTTTCGGCTAGTTTCTTTGCTTCCTGATTTGTCATTTATTATAGTTCTAATGCATTACCGTTTCAAGTGAGCTTAGAGCGCCAAGGCTTACCTCTGAGTTTTTTTTATCTAAGAATACAAGTGGAATGATGAAGAAATGCAATCATGGTATGTAGTGACTCTGAGATAGAGATTGAAATCTGAAAACATTGAAGGTAAGCAGTTGAATAAAATGTAATCTAAGAATGTAGAGAAAAGTGAAAGGAGCTACCATAACCTAGGCAAAGGATATCTAAACAAAAGATAGCAAGTAAGAGACATGTTCCCTGTGCCCATACAATTTTTACTGGAGCTCTCTTCTAGTACTCTGTCCTGTTCTAATTTATAAAAACTTACAAAGATTAAAGAGAGAAAATAACATGAAAATTAGAAACTGCAGCTTTTGAGACTTGACTTGCTCTTGGATAAGCTAAAAAAAAATCTTGTTCCTCTATTTGCATGTATAAAGACTTCTGATAGCCACTGGCATTTTAACCTACTAGAAAAAAGAGCATGGTGAAATTCAATGGCTGGAAGTGGAATGCATTCAAACCAAAAATATAGGGCAGATCTTAAAAAGTGAGGAAAGTTTATTCCTTGACTTATCTAGTGATAGTATAGATTCTTTGTGGCTTACCGCCTTTAAAACATGACTGAATTCCTCCCTAAAAGTGATGTTATAGAGCAGGCTAAAGGACTTGTTACAAAAAATAAATAAGCAAGCAGAATGAGATCCCATAATCTTGTCATATGCACTGGCTGAACTAGATAATTCCCATGGTGTTATCTGGCTGTAAAATATACTTTAGATTTTGGAGTGAGGGGTACTTGTTGGGTTAGTAGGAAGCATTACTGGTCATTTTGCTATCATACTGAACTAATTTGTCAGTAAATATCAGCTATCTCGCTTCTTCCTGCTAATAAGTCTGTCTAGTAAGTTAACTATTTAAGTCGGTGTCAACAGTTCTTTTTTTATGAAATTCTAAAATTCATGGAAATCTCCCATCAAATTTTTTGTAAGTAAGCTATACAGTGAACAGTATTGATAAAGCTCAAGTCAGCTTATTTCATTGATCTTGTCTTTGGTTTTTTTCTTTCTGATTTTCAGAGTTACTTGCTCTAAACTTACTTAACGAATCATTGTCTGAATACTGTCAGAAAACTCCACCAAATGTTTTTAAGCCTGAGAACGGAGAACCTTGCTGCGCTTTTTTCTCTGGTAAGTAACACACTGAAATATTTTTGTTTTTAAGGGGTGAACATAAAGCAAAGAAAAAAAAAATTGGATATCTGATAGTTTGCATTGGTAGAGGATAGCAAAGAAGTTGATTTATTTACTAAAACATAAATGCTGGTAAACTTACTAAATGTGAAGTAGTTGTTTTTTGGGGTTTTTTTTTGTTTGTTTTAATTTTTTAAATTAGATGATGGTAACTGGTACCGTGCTTTGGTGCAAAACGTTACTTCAGATGGAACTGTTAAAGTATGCTTTGTGGACTACGGAAATGTTGAGGAAGTACCACTGGATAAAATACGGCACATCTCATCCTCATTCCTAAAACTTCCATTTCAAGGAATAAAATGCTGGCTCTCAGGTGGATCTTCTTACTGATTCTTTCTCTTGTAAGAGCTATTGCATTTAGAGACTTGCTGCTTTGGGGGAAGGAGGCGATGACAGGGTATACCTCACAGAACTGTTTTTTGGGGGGTTTTGAAGGTTTTTTTGTTGTTGTTTTTTGAGGGTTTTTTTTTTGTTTGGTGGGGTTTTTTTGTGTTTTGGGGTTTTTTTTGGGGGGGGAGGAGGGGGTTTGATAATGAATGTCTGTCTTGCTTCCAGCCTCTGGAAATTATGGGAGCCATTGTTTTAGCCTTACTACACACCAGACTGGCATTTAACAGAAAGATGGTGGCTCTCCCCGAGCTCCTGACACTGCTGTGGAGTGATCTGCATGGAGTTTACTTACTGATTTACCAGTCAAAGGGAATTTGTCATTTAGTTCTGCTTCATCTGTACTGCTTACTAGCTTTTGGTTGCTGCCTTGCTAGGAGTAAATGTGCTTTTGTGCAACTTAATTATTTCTCAAAATTTTTGCAGGCAAAGGAGCTCATCTGTTTTTATGAAGCAAGTTGGCCTTTCAGTTCTCTGTAGGGCTGTTTCATTTGATTCCTGCAGAGTTTGGCACCATACTGCTGTTTCTCAGTCTTCTACCAATTCTCTGCCTGTTCCTTTTCCACACCAAATCACTCAAAATTCTATAGAATTATTCTTTCTTTCTAATGTAGTCTACTTGGTTTAAAAATAAAAAAATGTGGAAACAGGAAAAAGCTCAAAACCACATTTTGCCAAGGTGTCATCTGCCGGTGTTTTTTTGTCTCTTAAAACACTTTGTTTTTCTGCTCCTTATGAAAGGATTCATAAGCAGTCTTAACAGTGTTGTTTGTGCTAAGGCACAAGGATTTACTTGGTAGAATATCATAAAATGTAGAAAACAAAACTTGGGAGTCCTGAGGAAATGTATTCTTTTAGAAGAAAGGAGGAAGAGCGAGACTAGTTAACAGGATGAAGAACTATGTGTAAGGTAGTAAAAGGAGCCTTAGTATTTCGAGTTGTGCTTTTTAAAAAAAAAAAAAAAAGGAATTTTTTTAAGGAAAGTATAATGTTGAAGAAAGGCACTTAATGGAGATATTTTGAACAGTTCTCCTCCTTCCTAGGTATAAAGCCTGGTAATAGCAAATGGATTCCAGAAGCTACAGCAAGATTTCGTATGTACACTGCAGGGATAAAGCTTCAAGCCAGAGTAACTTCTCTTTCCAGAGATGGGGCAGGTGTAGAGCTTATTGACAATTCCACAGGTCATCCAAAAGTGATCAATGAGATATTAACTTCTGAAAAATTGGCTGTAAAGGAAGTTCAACAACATAAAAATAACTTTCCAAAAAAGTCTGTTGACAAAAAAGGTAAACAAATGTTAACTTTTAGATTAAACAAGAATTTTCAGTATTCCAGCCTTAACCATGATCTTGCTGTTTAACTATAGGTAATATCAATAATAAATATACATAGTTTTGATTATATTGTCAGTTTTTACAGTTAAACACAAGCTGCCCTGCAGGTGGCATTATAGACAAAAAGAGAAAGATAAAAATTGCTGGGTTTGTCTTAAATGAATGCTATTTGAATATTTGATAGTAGAGAATTACAAATTTGCTACGACTGAATGTTTTCCCATGTTTACTTTCCAATATCTTATTTTTCTGAGGTGTTTTTTGCTTTAGCTATTTTTATATTTTAATAGCTTATGAACAGCAGATTAAGCAAGAATTGTCCTTGTTTAGATTTCTCTTCTTGAAGTGAAGACATGCAGTTGTCTCTAAAATTCAAAAAGATATTCTGTAACAGTTACTTATGTATGTGCTTGGAGAAAAGTGGTACACTGCATTTTCTTACTATTTCTATCAGAAATCTCACTTGGGCACTGGAAGTCGATTGAATTGGCTATAGATGAAACCGTATCTGTCTGTGTAACAGAAATTGTAAGCCCAGACTTGTTCTACGCTGTACCAGTTCAAAGTAAGGGTAAGAAAAAGTGTTCACTGTTCCTAATACCAGTAAGAAGTCACTGTTGCAAGATAATTAATAAAATGAATGCCTAATAGCAAACCAAACCATGTGGGAACATAGCTCGGACAATAGAAGAATATAAAAAATGCCAAAAGTGGGAGCAGGGGAGCTTAAAAGTAAGTATGCTCTTCATATACCCAAATGTGGTTAGTTATCAGGTGTTTTTTTCTGTAGATCAAGAGAAGCTACATAAGCAGTTGATTGAACTGGAAGGCTATTGTAAATCTTGTAAGAACCCACCCTTCAAACCAAAACTGGGTGAAGCCTGTTGTGCCAGGTTTTCAGGTGAGGCAATCGTTTGTTCTTATATTTCCTTGACCAGTGTAAAACACAACTTTCATTTTTGCTTTAGAAAAAGTAAAAAATGCCAACTTTAACGTGCTTACAGATACATGAATTCTGTTACAAAGGATAGCCTGGCTGCATCTTTAGGGCAAAGAAACTGCCTGACAGTCCAGGAGAGAAAATAAGGAATAGGTTGTGCCCTGCAAAATGTATGGAGCTTTAAGAGGAAGGAAAGCTAGTTAGTGTTTAAACTGAAATTTGTTTGTATTTGACTCGTAGGAGCATGAAATTCATCGCAGAGCAATAGCGCACTTGCATCTATACAGATCCACTTCTGGTTTGTGGGTGCCTGAGTGTGTTTTTGTTGTTGCTTTGTGCAAGCATGGGGCGGTGACACTGGCTATGACAACTGATCATTCAGCCTTATTAGACTAACAAGCTGTCCAGGCTTAGTGAACTGTTAGTTCAAGTCAAAAGTATTCTTAACAATAAGGGAACTGAATTTATTGTCTTAGTCTTTCAGAAGAGGGGATACTTCGCTGGTAAATGAGCTTGATATTTAAAAAATAAAGGAGTGTTGACTCATAAATATTAAATTTTGACTGCATGTGGATTGTTACAGGAGATCTGGCTAAGTGCTGAAAATGAATTTGAGTGATAGATCAGATAATAGCTCATGGAAAACAGGATGGATGAATTAAAAAAAATACCAGGCAGACCACAGGAGTATACTTAAGTGTTTGACAGTTGTTTTTAATTTCCACTGATTTTTTGTTGTTGTTGTTGTTTATGGCTTCAGGATAATTGAGGAAAACGGATTTTTTTTTTTCTTTTTAATTTTGGTTATATTTTGAGAGGGAATATTTGGAAAACAAAGGTAAGGAGCTAGAAATACAGTTGTGCAGACATCCTTAAAACAGTATTGTTGTAAAAATCTTATCTGTATAATTTGAGCAAAATTCTGAAAAAAACACTTAAATATGAATACAGCAATCAGAAACTATTCCCTTGTTCTACGGGCTTGCTTCTTGTCAAGTCGCTTTTTGTATATACCAGAGTATTTTAAAATTCCTGGAAAACTTTACAGATTCTTGTTCTTGGGATAAGTTTATAAGATGGTACTTCACATGTGATTCTTTTTGTCCCAATCTTTTCAGGTGATGGCCGTTGGTACCGAGCTCTTGTTCTAAAAGCTTCTCAGTCTGTGGTGAAAGTACTATACGCAGACTATGGGAACACAGAAACTTTACCACTTTCAAAGGTGCTGCCAATCACTGATTCCTACTTAAAGCTGCCTTTTCAGACAATTACATGTTCACTTGCAGGTAAAAAAAACCCCAAAACAACAAAAAACCCCCACCCCCAAAACCCCTTGGTTGTTTTCTTGAACATTATAAATCTGTGTCTATTCTGATGATAGTGTTCATTTCTCAATGCTGACAAACAACATGATGATCTGCTGGAATAGTATACTGGTTAACACTGCAAAAGCTGTTTTAGAAAGTATGTTTTTAGTTAATTATCTGTAGAATCTAACCTATTTATATTAGGGAAATTTAGCATCATGTTCAAAAACAGTGGTAGCATTATTTGTAAGATTCAAGTCATATCATAAAGGAATTCTTTATAGAACAAACTTGATGGGGCTATTTTTTTTTTTTTTTGCAGGAATAGAGAAAGCTGAGTGGTCTCCATTATTACTTGACAAGTTGAAAGAAATGTTATTGAATAAATACGTCACAATTACAGTGAAAGGGATTAATGGAAATGTGAATTTAGTAACGGTGGAGAAACTTTGTGAAAATGGTAATCTGAATGTAGCTGACAAATTGGTAATGGAAGGTTTGGTCAAGTCCTGCAGGGCTGAAAACTTACATACTGAACACCAAGGTACTTACTTTTCACTTAATTACTTCTTAATTTAAACTTAATTTGAAGGAACTGTGGGCATGTGGGATGCCTAAGTGACTTTACCTTCCAAAAAACTTAAAGAATTCCACACGTCACCTCTTAAATTAGGGAGGCAGTGTCCATGTGTATTTTGCTCATTCACTTGCTCTGTTTTTTTTGTAGGCAATGGAGGTGAGACCAAATGCTGCTGCACAGAATTAAAAATGCAAGTAAGATTCAGTCCAAGCAATACTCGCTTTTTTACGTTTCCAGAATTTAAAATAAACCCTATGTGGGAACCAAATGGGAGTACGGAGATAATAGCTAACCAAAACATTCAAGATACGCAGTGACTATCCCGACACTTCTTCTCATGTAGTAGTAATTCGAGCACCCTGAAACTGAGGGAGGATAGTGTATAGATCACGGAGACTTCATTAGTCTGTTTTGCCACACATACAGCTCTATGTTTTTTTTTTTTCCTAGAGTTTGAAGGCTCAGGAGTGTTATTTTTGTCTGTTGTGTAAAGGTAGTTGTGGTGTTTGCATAAACTGCGTCATTTGGAGAAAGGGCAGCTGGATTTTTTTCAGTAATATGGCTGTGTTTTGATGTGGATACAACTTGGCAGACAGCTGCACGTGTAGGAAAATTCTTACAATGTGTATTTCAGGTAGCAGAGATTAATATGTTTCAGTCATGAAACTAGGGCGGGAATCAGAGTTCAGTAGAATACTGGAATTTGTAACAGTGTTTGCCAGTTGCAAGATATTTTTTTTTTTCCTTTTGAAAAAAAATGAAGTGTCTCTTACAGGTATTGCATATTCCTGTAATTTTTGAAAGCTTTCTGGTTTTAAGCTTTCTAATTTTTTATTTTAACTTAGGCTTTTTATGAAAAATTAGAACTTTAGATTACTAAAAGTAACTTAAAGTATATAGAAAAAATGCGTCAGCCTTTCTCAAAGTGAAGATCTTTGTCAGAGGAGTGAGCAAAATTTTGAATTTTAAAGACAGATGCCCCCTTCAAGCGTGGTTTGAACTTCCTCCTCTCCCCCCAGCCAGAGGCAGCAAGGTCAAAAGCAAAAATATGCACTATGATATTTTGGAAGTAGGAAAAGGGCATTTCTGTTCAAGATCATTTAGACCTTTACTGCTTCAGAGTAAGTGTAGTGGCTAGCAGTTTAGTGGCAGAAAGGCGGTAAAACAATGCTATTCCTGAATGTAGTTGATTTCTCTGTCCCACTGTAGGCTACTGAATCTCCTTTTCCCTTCCCCCTCTATATCTCTTTGATCTTCCAGCTTGATCTAGCTAATGTCTTTTCTGACTTCAATTTGGTCATTTTGTTTTCTGTCATCCTTCCTTACTTGGATAAGTTTGGCTCAAAGTCTTATGACAGATGAAGAGAAGACAGAAGATTCCAATATAACTGAAAACATCAGGAAGTAGACAGGTGTGAATAACCAATTTTAAGATCCTAATCTCAGTCCTAATTTGAGTATTTCATCAATTCGGTTCAAGGAAGTTTCTTCTTTGGGGGGGGGGTGGAAGGAAGGGGGCAGGGGGAAGTCAGCTACAATTCTGCTGGTTCCCCCCGCCCCGAAGATCTTACAGCAGAAGAGAACTGTATATTCATTAAACTAATATGGGACTTAGCTGAGTTTGTAGTGTTAGGATCTACCCTAATCTGAAATCAGCAATTTAAAAAAAAAAGAATTGATATTTCTAATTCTTTCTGCTTGTTCCACAGCTTAAAAAGCATGAACAGATACTACTCTTCCTTTTAAACAAGTATGGAAATCCAGATGGATTCACTGAAATGAAAAAACTGTTGGACCACTAAGTCTCTGATGCGTGCCGTTTCATATGTATGTATATCAGGTTGCTGCAGTTCCTTTTTTGGAAAAGCAAGTTTATTCGTCAGCTTAAAAATGAGAGTCGCTTTGTAGAAATTCTGCTGTTTAAGTACCTGTATTTATCTGTATGCTTGGATTGCTATTGTCAAGTAAGTGTGTAACTTGAACGATTTCAAAGCTGCAAGCTAAATTTTCTGTTCTGTTTTTGTTTTGTACCACCGTGTGCTGCTAAGCTTTTTTGCTTTTACTTTGCTGTTGAATGCACGTAACTTTGTGGAATGGCCATTGCATTGTCAGTCTATTCTTCAAACTTACACTTGAAATTATTGTAATCGTAAAGCTTACTTCAACTTTGGTACATTAAGTTTACTTGAAAAATTGTATCTTATCTTGATTAGTCTTCTTTTAACTTAATTTCTGGTCTGAAGTTAGACTGGAAATTGTTCTTCGTAAACTTGGTTTCAGTATTGTTAAAGGCTGAATCTTGTCTTGGACTGCATATAGGTAGTTGTCTCTAAAATTAGTAAACACTTAAATGGACACAGTTCTTTATTTACACTTACGCTGTGTAATATGCATCTGTGAATATTATTTTGAAGTAAATTGTATTAGAGCTGTTTTGTCTGTAGCTATGTTGTCAGGATTTCTACCCCATCAAGTTTTTTCACATCATAATAGAAACATCATAATAGATAAGTCGTATTCAGGGGTATGACAAAAATACTGAAATCAAATTATTAATGAATTTTCAGTATTTCTGTAAATTCTGTTGATACCTAGTTGTCACTTCTGACTTTATCGACTGATGATGATACTAAGGAATGCCAAATTACTGTTCATAGAGCACAGTAGACATTTGCATATTGAAACTGCAGTGTCAGCTTTTTTGTCCACTTGAAGTATATATTTTAAGTTCGGGCTTTGTGCAAATTGGAAGGATCTTGTGATTAAACTTGTTGTGAAAGTGAAATATTTTTGTTTGACTTAATGTTTTATTACACTTAAATTGCCTCAGATTTTTTTTCTTGCCTCAGGTTTTGTTGCATCGTATTCTTGCAGTACCTAATAATTAGACAAACTCTTGCACTTGTGTCTCTAGAGTTCTTTTTGTGCCCCCAGTTCTGAACCAAGAT
Organism: Fulmarus glacialis; assembly: GCF_000690835.1. Lineage (NCBI taxonomy): Eukaryota > Metazoa > Chordata > Aves > Procellariiformes > Procellariidae > Fulmarus > Fulmarus glacialis. The sequence continues at coordinate 2,785 of NW_009191248.1, read as the reverse complement.
TGTGGCTGTCTTGAGTGTCCTCTGATTTCCGGGGACAAGCATGACTTTCACAAGCATTTGCCCACACCCAAAGCAACTCACTGATGCTTTAGTCCACTTTTCCCACACCTCTCCTAGCAACTAGTCATTGCATTTCAGAAGATTACTTTGACTGCAGTAGTCAAAAGTAGTCACTTTGTCTACAATTCATGAGCAGGAGAAAGGAAAAGTGAATCTTTGCTTGTTCTACTTGGGCAAAAATCCCTGGAAAGCAGTGGTTGGTGTTTCACTTGGAGATGTATGCATGGTGCAGCACAAGATACCCGGCAGTAATCCTTCTAGACAGTGGAAAGACAGGAGAAGTAAGAGACTTCATATGGTTCCAGAGACTTAGTTCACTTCTTAATTTTAGGTGAAATCTTTGGAAACATTGATGTAGGGACAAATCAAGCAAGAAATGTGGAAACCTCTTGGACTTCTTAATGTAGCCTTGGGTTCCTCTGGCTTTGTTTTTCTCTGCTACTTTTAATCTGTAATTGAAGTCTGTTCTTGAAGTGATAAACTATCAGCTACGGGTTATATTTCTCTAAATGCTAGTATAGAATCTAATTTCAAAGTAAATTTCCATGTGTGATTATGTCTGAACAAAGGTTATTATATGAAACACTTAAACTGTAACATCCATGCTCTTGGTAAATAAAATTTCTTAATTCTTCTCCATCCTTTCTGGAGAAAAAAACAAAAGTGAACTGCAACTCTAGAATAACATAGCACTTCTGGAAGGGAAGTAGTATAAATTTAATAAAAATTATATAGCACTGAAAAACAACAGGTTTTTTTTAAATCCTTAAAAGGTCATTTTCATTTATGAATTACTGTTGAAGGAAATAGAGTATACTTTGTTCATGGGGTGTGACTGAAATTTTTTATTTATTATTTAGCACTTGGTGTTACGTTCCATTCCTAACTCTACATATTGTGAGGTAGATGCAAGGGAGTGTTTTGTCTATACAGATTACAAAATTACTGATCTGTATTTAGTTCTGTGTGGGAAGAGATGTGCAAGATACTCTTCAACTAAAAGTGCTCAGTCTTGTGCAATTACCAGTACTTGCATGTGTTAGCTGCTGGTTAAGCCTGTCAGTTAAGGTGATGCAGTGCTTTTGAAAGGCAATGGTGTCTTGAGGCTTGTACTCCTGAGGTCTTGCTGTCCAATTTCAAACTCTTACTACAAGTGGGTCTGACACCTTCTCCCCTCCTAAATATTTCTTTACTTTTTCTGAAGGTACTTTTTTACTTACAGGAGCATTGCTTGGTCACAGTGTGTGCATCACAGTGGTCAGCTGCTCCTTCTGCCTGCAGTACAGCCGCCCCTTGGGACAGGTCAGGGAGAACTTCCGCGTGGGATTCAGCACCTGCCAGGCTATACCAGGCCCTGTTTGGTAGCTCCAGCCAGGTTACTGTAACTTTCTGAGAACTGTGTTACCCTCTAAAAAGAGATTCAAGATAACAGCTAGAGATTGATTTAGATTAGTTAGTACCCCAATCTTTTAAATTTACCTGGTAGGGAAGGGCTGAAAGTGCAGGAACAGTGATCCTCTCAATGCTTCAGAATTACAGGTTTTTAACGGCTATGTTGTGGTAATCCTATCATGTAAGACAGAAATGTTCTCTCCAAAGCTGGACTATCCTGTAGTGCCGGTACATTTAAAATTAATTGCTCTGGTGCTGCTTTCTTCCTTGGCTTTTATTGTGGGAGCTGCTTTTTGGTGGTGGGGGTGTGGTGGGGTGGAATCTAGCTTGGTTACCTATCCTTTCACTGAGTCAGACCTTTGCAGGAAAGAGAACAGATGAACACTGAGCAAGGTCCAGGTGCTGCATGCCCATGGCACAGCTCATCTTGTGTCATTCTTGCTGTAGACTACTTGCATTGCTCAGCTTTCAAGGGTAAGGACTGTTTACAGGGTGAGTATGGTAGGCACCGCATGTCCTGCTGGAGAAAAGAAGTAAAAAGCAGAATAAGGAAAGCTGATCTAGGAATGGGATCTGCTACTTTATTCCCTAATAGAAGCTATACTAATCTTATTACGTACTTAAATTCCAGTTTATTCTTAGAAAATATAACTATTTATAACTCCAAAATAGATTAAGTTAACACTTTTCAAAGAATATTAACTTGTAGAGTTCTCTTCTGCTCCTACAGTTGCACATCTTCAGTTGGGGGGGGGGACCCAAACTGAAAAACCAAACTAAACACCCCATAATTTTTAAAATAGGTCCCCTAAATAATTCCTCCAGGTGTGGTAGGTGTGAATATGGTACTCCTACTCACAGGTGGAGAGTAGTTTTCTGTGGAAAAACAAGCATTAGGGAAAACATTCTCCAAAAAACTTGGCTCCTAAATGAAGCCACTGTATGGCTGTTGGTGCACTGTAACCTTGCAGTCTGTTTTTACTTCAACTCTGTGTTGTTGAGCGCTCCAGGGGTGCTAACATGTTCAGCTGTACTTAGTCTGATGGACAAGCAGATACAACAACGTGACTCTTAAATGGAACCTAGAGCAATGTGGGTGTTCTTGAGTTTGGTGGTGGTTTTTTTTTCCAAATCCTGGTTGTAAATGGGAGGATGTGATGGATGAGAAGGAGAGGCTGTCGCAGCTGAACACAATATTAACCCAAGTGTGAAGGAGGCTGCTCATAAACCCATCAGGTGTGCAAGTGCTACTCAGTAGAGTCTTGCAGAGAAGGTAAAATGCAACTCAAACCGCTTTTTTTCTCGTTTTTTAGTTGGTAACATCTTAAACCTC